>NW_026126216.1:0-130810 GCF_943737965.1 Phodopus roborovskii | reverse complement strand
CAGTAGTAGTTTCTTATCGGCTATCTCTGTCTTAAGTATTAACCCACTTCTGCCGATCTATGTATTTTCACATGGTCTTCTCTTACTGGGAAGCTGGCCGGCATTCTGCTTTCCCCAGACTCTCCATCCTGACCCCTCCTTCCTACTTCCTCTTTCCTCCTTGTCTCCAATCTTCCTTTCCTATTGGCCAACAATGCTTTATTCATTAACCAATTTGAGAAACATATATACATAATGGCATCTTGCATCGGAAGCTTAAGGTGATTCCTCTACAATCAGGAACAAGACAAGGTTGCCTTTCTCTCCATACCTCTTCAATATTGTACTGAATTTCTAGCTAAAGGAAAAAGAAAACAAAAGGAGACCAATGGGATCCAAATTGTAAAGGAAGAAGTCAAATTGCCTTCTTTTTCGATGATATGATAGCTTACATAAGCAACCCAAAAAACTGTACCAGGGAACTCCTTCAGCTGATAAACACCTTCAGCAAACTAGCAGGATACAAGATAAACTAAAAAAAAAAAAAAAAAAAAAAAAACAGTATCCCTTCTATATACAGATGACAAAGGGGCTGAGAAAAAAAGTCAGAGAAACATCACCCTTTACAATAGCAACAAACAACATAAAGTATCTTTGGGTGATACATGTTAAAATGTGAAAGACCTATATAGAAAGAACTTTATGTCTTTAAAGAAAGAAATTAAGGAAGATACAAGAAAATGGAAAGATCTCCCATTCTCTTGTATAGGTAGTATAAACATAGTAAAAATGGTAATCTTGCCTAAAGCAATCTACAGATTCAATGCAACCCTTATTAAAATCCCAGGACAATACTTCACTGACCTTGAAAGGATAATACTCAACTTTATATGGAAAAGCAAATGACCCAGGATGGCCAAAACAGTACTGTACAATAACGGAACTTCAGGAAGCATCACCATCCCTGACTTTAAGTTCTACTACGGATCTAGAGTCCTGAAAACAGCCTGGTATTAGCACAAAAATAGTCAATTAGACCAATGGGATCAAATTCAAAATACTGATACTAACCCACACACCTACAAAAACCTGATTTTTAAGAAAAGAGCTAAAAGTATAAAATGGGAGGAGGAAATATCTTCAACAAATGGTGCTGTCACAAGTGGATGGTTGTGTTTAGAAGGCTGTAGATAGACCCATGTTGCCAAGCACAAAAGTCAAGTCTAACTGGATCAAAGACCTCAACATAAATAAAGCCACACTGAACCTCTTAGAAGAGAAAGTGGGAGGTACCCTTGATCAAATTGGTGCACGAGACTGCTACCTAAACATAACTCCATTAGCACAGACACTGAGATTGACAATAAATGAATGGGCCCTCCTCAAACTGAGAAGCCTGTAAGGCAAAGGGCACAGTTGACAAAATCAAAAGGCAATCCACAAACTGGAAAAAGTTCATCACCAACCCTACATCTGACAGAGGGCTGATCTCCAAAATATATAAAAAAAATCAAGAAGCTAGTCACAAAAATACCAAATAACTCTACTAAAAAATGGGGTACAGAACTGAGAGAAAATTATCAGTAGAGAAAAATCAAAAAGGCTGAAAGACTCTTATGAAAGTGTTCAACATCCTTAGCTATCAGGTAAATGCAAATCAAAGTAACTCTAAGATACCATCTTATTCCTAGCAGAATGGCTAAAATTAGAAACACCAATGCCAAATTATGCTGGAGAGGATTGGAAAAAGTGGAACACTCCCTCCACTGCTGATGGGAGTGTAACTTGTACAGCCTTTTTGGAGATCAGTGTGGAGGTTCCTCAGGAAAATGGGAATCAGTTTACCACAGGGCCTGGCAATGCTACTCTTAGGCATATTCCCAAATGATCCACATCCATTCAACAAAGATGCGTGTTCAACTGAGTTCATAGCAGTATTATATGTAATAGCAAGAACCAGGAAGCAGCCCAATTGCCCCTTAGTTGAGGACTGGATAAAGAAGATGTGGCACATTTACACATTGGAATACTACTCTGTGGGAATATAAACAATGGAATTATGAAATTCACACTCAAATGGATGGAACTTGAAGAAACCATCCTGAATGAGGTAACCCATCACAAAAGAGAAATATGGTATGTAATCACTCATGTGTGGATTTTAGACATAGAGCAATATATCACCAGCTTATAATTCATACTGCCAGAGAAACTAGGATACAAAGAGTTTTATAATAGATTCATACAAGTTCCCTCACAGAAGTGGAAAGGGCCAAGATCTCTTGAGCATATTGGGAGGGGAGGGGCAGTAAGTGGAGAGGGATCTTTGAGAAAGAGTAGGGAGGAGAGGAAAACATGGGGACATGGGACGAGGAAGATTGAGTCATTGGAGGAATAGACAAGAGGAGAGATAGAGAAGAGTGAGTGAGAAAGAGAGAGAGAGAGAGAGAGAGAGAGAGAGAGAGAGAGAGAGAGGGAGAGAGACCATAAAAGAGGGAGCCATAATAGGTTTGAAAAGAAAACTGACTCTAGAGAAATATCCACAGACCTATAATTCTGACCGCAATTAACAATTTGAGCATCAATGCAAAGGCTACCATAAATGCCCTTCTCTGTTAATGAGACTGATGACTAACTTATCATTCTTCACAGAGCTTGCCATTGCATACAAGGACACACTGCTTAGATTAAAACAGAGTACATGCCATTTGAATAGGACTGTTTTAAAGAGTTAATAAAGCTGTAAATTTTGACATGTTTATACATAGTGCTAGATAAATGAATTGGCTTTTATAAATAACCATGTTTTAATTTGAATAACAGGAGAAAAATGTCATTTACCATTTTCTCCAGACTAGCTCTATGGAAATCAAATCAATGCCTCTTTTGACTAAAGGATAAAAAACTAATACCATTCAATTTCTTAGATTGGCTGTATGCTGCTAAAATTTCATGGGAATACCTATTTATTTCAAATATCCCTTTTAAATATTCATATTCTATATATAAAAGCAGTTTTCAGTCACAAAGTAATAGATTTGGAATAATGATAAGTGAAAACTAACTAAACACATTGAAGATTTAAGATATATTAGATACATTCAAGATATATTAGACAATATCCATTTAATATTTCATGACACTTTAAAGAACATGAAGAATCACATGAGAAAGCCCAATGATTATATGCAAACAATGTCTCGTCTAAGAAAAACTTCTTCAGTCCCAACAAGTGGCTAAACAAAAAAGGAACTTATTTAATATTTTGGAATGTTGACCTATCTCTCTCTCTCTCTCTCTCTCTCTCTCTCTCTCTCTCTCTCTGTGTGTGTGTGTGTGTGTGTGTGTGTGTGTGTGTGAGTGTGTGTTACTTTTCTGGAAGGAAATAGTAAACAGTTCTTGTCTAGCATACTGGTAGGAAACATGGTTGTTGGCATGAAATTAGTGGCTTGAATTTTGTAAATAAAGTGTACAAACTACGTTATTCTGCTATAAAATTGGCTTTGTGTAAGTCACTGTTCCTTTGGGGCTCAATGTACACTACTGTAAAAATAAAATCTCTTCCATTTTGACCATAATTCACATGATTTAAGAAATAAAATGTTATAAGAGCTCATGAAGTGCATGAATGACTCGTCACTCTGGGTTAATACTGAAATATACTTTAAATTAGTATTTGGTTGTAGCTAGTTCTTCAGTTCTATAACTAATGTGTTATCATAGAGAATGGAGATACAGTTGAAGAACTGATCCTTCAAAACACCTGAACTTATGCTATCTAGATATTTATATTATCTGAAGTATCCAATATATGTTAATCCGTCCTCTTGAATATAGATAACTCAATAAAGTTTTTCTGGTTTTCTTTTCTCTTTTTCCTAGTACATACTGAAATTTAATCTCAGATTTCAAATAATCCATAGTGAATTATTACTGATCCCAGATGAGTTTATGGTTAGAATTCCATGTATTATATAAGGCAGGAGGCTAATGTTAGGGCTCTTCTTAAATCTTACTACTACTATGTGCCCTAAGCTATCCATACTGATTGATATCTTCCACATTCCAGACATCATTGCCTGATAGTAATGTTTATTGGGAAAAGTTCCTGACTCTCTTATGTTCCCTTTAAAAGCATATAGGATATTTTTCATAATTTTTAAGTTAAATTTGTGCCTCCCCCACCCCCATCCCATTCTATTTCTGCTCTCTAGGGAAGGCAAGGCCTTCCATGGGTATCTTCAAAGTCCATAATATAATTTGGCACAGATCTCACATGCCCCCCCATGTTTCTAGGCTGAAGGAGTATCCCACTGTGTGGAATGGGCAGAAGTTTTAACCATAATAATTATATTAGGTAATTCTTTGCAACTTAAAACACCTTGATTTTATACTACATTCCGATATACGTTGGCCTTTTAAATTCATTTGAGAACATGGGTGGTATTACAAGTACATAAATAATATTTGTGTGTGTGATGCACTAAGGGGCATGCCTATGCACATCCTAATGGTATGATTCCTTTCATGTCATAAACTCGTTGGGCTTCAAAAGCCTGTGGATAGAACTTATATCCCATTATCACATGGAGAAAAAGCAATCTACTAATACTTCTCATTGCATCTCACGTCACTTGCATCCTCCAAAGTACAAGGTAAATGGGCAGATTTATAATATCAAAGCAGGACACTCAATTGGAGAAGCACCAAAAGGCCTGCAATCATTCTTCTGCACATGTTAATAAAGTTATTTGATATCCTCTTTGGGAAAAAAATGTATGACAAGGGACACAGCATGTGGTTCAGCTCCAGTCATGAACTTGATATAAGACTTTTCAGCAAGTCATAGCAAAGGGCAATATGAGTCTACTTATTAGCACTTTTTTTCATGCAGTGCATCTTTTGCTTTATATGGAACTGCTTGACAGAATTGTAAATGTCTTCTAAAAGAAAACAACAGTAATAAAGCTAGGTTTTAAACTCTTTATTATACAAATAAATACTATTAAAAATATTGTATAGAGCACAAGAAAAATGCATAGAAAAGTATTAATATACCTTGAGATCTCCTTTCTGTTCTTTGTCTATGAGTGATTACACACAAACACACAAAGATGTGTAGCTAAATTAACTCAAAATGTGAGATAAAAATAAAGATGTAACTCTCTTTAAAAAAAACTGCAAAGCAAATTGTAAATAAGAGCAAGTAAATTTGGAATGCTTCCTAATATGATATCACAAACTTAATCATGAAAAGAGCTTTTAGGTTTCAATAAGATGCAAGACAATAGTTAACAAAAATTTGCAAACACAGAAAAGACAATGTAACAGTCAAAAATATTTAAATGGCTAACAATGAGTGCAGGACATCCTAGGTTACAGAGTGAGACATTTTCTCAAATAACAATTAAATTATTAATGAACTAATAAAAAATAAAAAGTCAGAAGGTATGTGTCATGGGCTATAAAATGCTTGTCATGTAAACAGGAGAACTTTTATTTGGTAACTATGCCCACTAAAAAGAGAGACATAATGATGTGAATTTGTAATACCATCTCTGGAGAGGTATAGACAGAAGGATCCTTGTGAAGCCAATCTAGCTGAGTGAATGAGCTCCAGATTCACAGAAAAAGGAATATCAAAGGTGGCCCTCTGGCCTTCATACACATATGTCTATGTGAGCACATACACACAACCATGCATACACATTCACTATCACACGCGCAATTTAGAGGCTATTCCAATATTACATTTTATAACATTTTAATAAATCATATGACAAAGTATCTCAACACAAAATATTTGCTGTGGCTAAGATTGCAGAAACATGGACATTATGTCCATAATTTTTGAAACATAGCTAATTCTTTCTTGAGGAAAATGTTTATAGAATAAAATCTTTTAACATACAAATTTATTATGAAGAAATTATCCCTGGTCACCAAGTATTCTTACAAGCATATTTTGTAATACTAATTGTAAATTAAAAATGGCAATAGATTACCCAGTAATTTTCATTAAGTAAACCCTGCAAATCGATGTTAAAGAAAAACAAAATAACCATTAAGTATGATACTGACAGAAACATAAAAAAAAATTAAATGATCATAAAATTCTGAAACATGACCTTGTTTACTTTTAAAAGAAGAATATGTACTTTATATACATCCACATGTATGCACACAAAAGAATAAGAAAAGACAGTTTGGACATTTTCTTTTTTCACCTGTTTTGATAATATTTTAAATTTAAATTAGCAACAAGTTTATTTCACATGTCAGTCCCAGTTTCCTCTCCCTCCCCTCATACCTGGTCCTCATCCCAACCACCATCTCATCCCCTTTCTGTAGGCCTTCCATGGGGGATCTTTAAAGTCTTTCATATCATTTGGAGCAAGGCCTAGGTCCTCCTCCATGTGTCTAGGCTGAGAGAGTATCTCTCTATGGCTTCCAACATCCATTCATATATGAGGGATTCATACTGATCTATTACTAGAGGCCACATTGATTCTCTAGTCCTGTTAACTAACATGCATGTTCAGGGTGTCTGGGTCTATACTATGATGGTTGCTCCTCTATCATATTGGGGTTCCATAGGTCCTCCTTGTTTAGGTCAGCTGTCTCTTTGGGTTTCTCTAGCCTGGTCTTGACCTATGACCTCAACACTCCTCCCCTCTCTGCAACTGGATTCCAGGAGTTCAGCTCAGTGTTTATGTGTGGGTGTCTGCTTCTGCTTCCATCAGCTACTAGATGAAGGCTCTAGGATAGCATAAAAGGTAGTCATCAGTGTCATTATCAAGGAAGGGTATTTAGGGGAGCTCCTCCACTGTAGCTTAAATTGTTAGTTGGAGTCATCCTTGTATATTTCTGGACACCTCCCTAGTACCAGATTTCTCTTCAGACCTATAATAGCTCCCTCAATAATGGTATCTCACTCCTTGCTACCCTCTATTCTTTATCTGACTCAATTTTCCTGTTCTCTCATGCCCTCCTCTCCCCTCCTTTTCTCCCCTTCTCTTTATCCTAACTCCCTGTACCCTCCTCCCATGCTCCCAATTTCATCCAGAGATCTTGTCCCTTTCCCAGACTCCAGGGGAACATATTTGTCTCAATTGGGGTCCTCCTTGTTTCCTAGCTTCCTTGGTGGTGTGGATTATAGGCTGGCAATCCTATATGCTCATTGTTGAAAATTCACTTATGAGTGAGTACATATGTTTGTCTTTTTGTGACTGTGTTACCTCACTCAGTATGGTTTCTTCTAGTTCCATCTATTTGCTTGCAAATTTCAAGATTCCATTGTGTTTTTGCTGTTGTTGTTTTGTTTTGTTTTTTTTCTGCTGAATGATGTTTTCAAATACAAAGAGTCACATAAGAATGTATTCATTGTTAAAACCTAGATAGGTTAACTAATCTGATTCACAATCTAAATTTAAAAACGAGTTTATTCTTTTATAAATAGCAAAATAACTGGGTTTACTTGATCCTAGTGAATGAATGAGTAATAGCAAAAGGCTGTGGTAACAATGTTTTTTTTTAGGTTAGTTCATTTTTTTTTTCATTTTGCATTCAAACCACATTTCTCACTCCCACTCTACCCTTCCATCCTACATTGCCTTTCTCCCCAGCAGTAAGGGTTCCCACAGAGAGTTTACAAAGCCTGGCCCATTAAGTTGAGGCAGGACCAACCCACTCCCCTCTGCATTAATGCTGAGTATGACATCTCACCATAGGAAACAGGTTCTATCAAGCTAGCTCATCCACCAGGTAAAGATACTGGTGCTTTGGTCAGCGGCTTCTCAAATAGCCCCAACTACACAATTGTCTTCCACATGCAAAGGGCCTGGTTCCATTCCATGGAGGTTTCATGACTATAACTCTACAGTTCATGAATTCCCATAAGATTGGTGCAGGTGTCTCAATAGATTTTTCCCTTTCGTGACCTTGCCCTCCCTTGCTCATGTATTTCTTCCTCTCTCCCTTCAACTGGATTCCTGGAGCTTGGCCTGGGGATCTTGTGGATCTCTGCATCTGGTTCCATCAATTACTGGATGAAGGCTGTATGATGACAGAGTATTTACCAGTCTGATTAGAGGGGAATGTCACTTCAGACACTCTCTTCATTATTGCTAGGAGTCTTAGTAGGGTCATCCTTGTGGATTATTGGGAGTTTCCCTAGCACCAGGTTTCTCCATAACCCCATAATGGCTCTCTGTATCAAGATATCTCTTTCATTGATTTCCCACTCTGTAGCTCTCCTAACTTGAATGTGTTATTCCCTCATGTACGCATCCTTCATCTCCTCTCCTTTACCACCCAATATCCCCAGTTTACTCAGGAGATCTTATCTATTCCCCCTTCCCATGGAAATTCATACACACTTAGGGTATTCCTTGTTATCTATCTGTGGATTTTAGTCTGATTATCACTTACATTACATCGAGCATCCACTTATGAGTAAGTACATACCATGTTTTTCTTTCTTATGCTGGGTTACCTCCTTACTCAGAATAGTTTTTTTTTTTTTTTTTTTTTTTTTTTTTTTTCTGAGTTCCATCTATTTGCCTGCAAATTTCATGGTGTTATTTTTTCTTTAACAGTTGAATAATACTCCATTGTATAAACATACCAAATTTTCTTTACCCATTCTTTGGTTGAGGGAAATCTGTTTTCTTCTTCTTCTTCTTCTTCTTCTTCTTCTTCTTCTTCTTCTTCTTCTTCTTTTTCTTCTTCTTCTTCTTTTTCTTCTTCTTCTTCTTTTTCTTCTTCTTCTTCTTCTTCTAGGTTCTGCTTTTTACAAATAATGCTGCTATGAATATGGTTGAACATGTGTCCTGTGGTATGATGGAGCATCCTTTGGGTATATGCCCAAGAATGGTATTACTTGGTACTGAGATATGTTAACTCCTAATTTTCTGCAAAACAACAATATTGATTTTCAAAGTGGTTGTACAAGTTTGCTTCCACCAAAGGTGTGGGACTTTTCACTGAACACCACATCCTGTCCAGAGAAACAAGGAACATACCTAAACATAATAAAAGCAATTTACAGCAAACTGACAGCCAACATCAAATTAAATGGAGAGAAACTCAAAATGATTCCACTAAAACCAGAAACAACACAAGACTGTTCACTTTCTCCATATCTCTTCTATATAGTAATCAAAATACTATCTAGAGCAGTAAGACAACAAAGGAGATACAAATTGGAGAAGAAGAGAAGTCAAACAATTGCTATTCAAAGATGATATGATAGTATACATGCATGACCACAGAAATTCTGTCCTGGAACTCCCAGAGCTGATAAACACAGTCACTAAAGTGGCAGGATATAAAATTAAGTAAAAAAAAAAAATTAGTTGCCCTCCAAAATACAAATGATAAAGGGGCTAAGAAGGAAATCATAGAAATGTTACCCTTTATGGTAGCCACAAATATCTTCAGGTAATTCTAGCCAAACAAGGAAAAGACCTCAATGACAAAAATTTCAAGTATTTAAGGAAGAATTTGAAGAGGATATCATAAAATGAGAAGATACCCCATGGTCTTAGAAAGGTAGGATCAATATGAAAAATATGGCAATCTTACCAAAGCAATTTATACTTTCAATGCAGTCCCCATTAGAAACCCAGCACAATTCTTCGCAGACATTGAAAAAATAGTGAACTTCATATGAAAAAACAAAAATTCGAGAAGAGGCAAAATAATCCTGTACAATAAAGGAACTTCTGGAGACATCACCATTCCTGTCTTCAAGCTCTGCTATAGAGCCATACAAATGAAAACAGCTTGATATTGGCATAAAAACAGGCATGTGGATCAATGGAATTAAATCAAAGACCCTGACATTAATCCAGATACCTATGAACACTTGATTTTTGACAAAGAAGCCAAAATGGTACAATGGAAACAGGAAAGCTTTTACAACAAATGATGCTGGCATAACTTGATGTAAACATGTAGAAGATTGCAAATTGATCCATATCTATCCCCATACACAAAATTCAAGTCCAAGTCCATTGAATCTGATAGAAGACAAAGTAAGAAGTAGCCTTGAGCCCGCTGATACAGAATACCACTTCCTAAATATAATACCAGTAGCACAGATACTGAGAACAATAGTCAATAAATGGTACCTCCTAAAACAGAAAAGCAAAGGACAATGTCAATAAGTTAAAGAAGCAGCCTACAGAATTGGAAAAGACCTTCACAAACCCCACATATGACAGAAGGCTGGTCGATCTCCAAATCATATAAAGAACTCAAGACACTAGACATCAAAATAAAAGATAATACAAATTAAAAATGGAGTACAGAGGTAAACAGAGAATTATCAACAGAAGAATTTCAAATGGCCAAAGACGTTTAAAGAATTGCTTAACAGCCTTAATTATAGGGGAAATGCAAATCAAAATGACTCTGAGATACCATCTTAAATGTGTCAGAATGGCTATGACCGAAATCACTGAGGACAGTTATAACATTTCTTAAATGAAAATAGTCTTTATTTGCTGTAGAATTCATTTAAAAAAGGCTTCTGGACACTGGTTTGTATCAGTATCTCAGAAAAGGATAAATGTTGTGCAAAGTGGATTACTGTAACACTTCAGTAGAAGTAGATTGTTTTGCAAAGTATGAATCATAAAGGTTAATCTGTAGCTGGCATGATTGTATTATGTTGTAATAACAGTCTAAAAGAGACAGATAGGAGGGTAAGGGAGAGGAAAGAAAGAGATATCTTAATAGAAGTAGCTATCATGGGGTTAGGTAGAAACCTTGTATTACAGAAATTCTCAGAAAGCCACAAGGATGACCTTTGCAAAATCTCCTAGCAATAGGGGAGAGCTGTCAGAAGGATTAGTGACTACCCTACTTGTCATCATATCACTTACATCCAGAAACTGATGGAAACAGATGCAGTGACCCACAACTAAGCACTGGGTTGAGCACCTGGAGTTTAGTAGAAGAGAGGAATGAGAAATAATATGAATAAACAGGGTCAAGGCCAAGAAGAATAAATCCACAGAGACAGCTAAACCAAACTAAAAGTAGCTCAGGGACTATGAACTAACAACTGGGGTCTTGCATGGGAATGACCTATACCCTCTGAATGTGGGTGTCAGTTATGTGACTTGATCTTTTGGAAGTGCTGAAGTGGCATCAGGACTTATCCCAGGAGCATGAATGGCTTCTAGGAGCCAATTCTCTATGGTGGGATACCTTGCTCAGCCTTGGTCCTACCTCAACTTAGTATGCCAGGATTTGTTGACTCCCCAAAGAAGGATTTACCTTCACTGAGGAGTGGATGGGTATTGGAAAGAATGGTAGGTGGGGGATGCTGGGAAAGGGAAGAGAAGGATGATTTGCAGTTGGTATATAAAATAAAAAAATAGCTTTAAAAATTATAACAAATAGAAATAGTTCCCATTTGTGTCTTTATTGGGAAATCTGATTCCAGATTATAACAGGATCTTCAGTTGATTAGTTATAAATGGATTTTTCTCATGATCTACCATCTAAATAACTCAAAACAGGCACAGTGGACTGAAGATCAGGGATAGGATGATGGAGGTAGAGGTAGTGACAAAAAAAAAAAAAAAAAAAGAAGAAGAAGAAGAAAATAAAGTGTTTTCTTAAAGAGGTATTTCAATCATACACATTATTAAAATGTTTATAGTTAAAAGTTCTAGTTTAAAGTTTCACAAAAGGAAATGTATGGCTTCCTTATAAGACACCCTTATAAGTAAGCACATTCAGCAACTACCTAAAAAGTTATACAATAACACTGATGGAAAGCCTTCACCCGGATGCTTCTCATTCTGGCTGTTCTGAAATATTGTTTTTAGATATGGGTAACATAGATTATAAAGATTTGTCTTTTTCATGCATTTATTTATTCATGTGTGTGTGTGCATATATGAGAGAGGAAAGAAGAGAAAGAGAAAGAAAAACAAAGAGGGAGAGACAGAGAATTTGCATAGGCATACCCATATCACAGTGTGTGTGTGGAGGTCAGAAGACAACCTGTAGGCATAGTTCTTTTGTTCCACAGTATGGGTTTAAGGGATTGAGTTTGAGATATCATGCTTAGTGGCAGGGAACTTTATTGAATGAGCTATATATTCTGCCAAAATACATAGTTAAGTACAAAATTTTATTTTAGTGTATGTGTGTGTGTATGTGCATGACAAATGTGTGTGTGTGTGTGTGTGTGATAAATATATGTTCAACTGTGTGTGCAGATACCCACATGTACCTTTAAATAGGCCATAGGAGGCATCATGCATCCTCTTCTATTTCTTGCCACCTGATTCCCTTAAGACAGTGTTTCTTACTGAACTTAGGTTAGTAGATACTTGGGAATTGAATTATACTCTCCATGTTTGTAATGAGAACAAGCTAGGGAAACTTCTAGCCCTCTCAAGAACACAAACAAGATCAATAATAACTTAATTCCCATAAGTTTGTCTGAGCATCTCAGCTTACTATCCTCATATTAAATGATAAAAGTTCTTAACGTTAAAAAGGGACACAAATAAGAAATTTCAAGCAGCCGGCATTAAAGGGATTGGATATGCATCAAACTTGGAAAACATTCAATCTAGGGGGAAAACTATGCCAGCAACAGAGGAAGACACAACCTATAGATTAGTGAAAGCATGTTCATGGAACCATCATCACCAACTAAAGAATGCTGTTCAGGTTCTTGATTCACAAAATAAGGAACAGTAGCGAAATCCATAATTATTTACTTCTGGTTAAAAAATGTCATGATGATAATCTGAATATGCCAAAAATTGTCTTGGAGTAATGTGTAAAGAGTATGCAGCAAACCCCTGTGTTTGATTTGGTTAACACACTCTTTCCCATCTGTCCTTTCTTTTGGACCACCTTCATTAGATTGTCAAGTTCACACATTCCTTTTAACATTTGCATTTTATCTAAAAGTATGAAAACATAGGCAAAAAAGAAGGCAACATTCTTTTCACAGGTTTTGATGGGGGAAGTTAAGGTCAATGTTTTCAGCATTAACTCTGAATGTCCTTGTTTTTATGAAGTTAAGTCAGACCCTTAATATACAATTTTAATGCAGCTTTGACTGACTAGGAAATGTTATTTAAAATCCCCAGAAGACACAGATCAAAGGACAGTAAAAGTGTATCCCATATTTGATTTAATGATGCTTTGAATTAAAGTAAACGGAACATATGTCAAAAACCATGATCCATTGATTATTCAAGTTCAGTTTAAGGCTAACGTGCTAAAGCTTCATATGAGTCTATTGCCTAATATATAATGCATAGCAGACACTACTTGTTAGTAATAAATTCCAATCACTTCAAAGGCATTATAGGTTTCTATGCCTAAATGTGATTATATCTTTAATGTGATGTTTTTCTTTTCTGAGATGGAAGACCCTGTATTCTCCCCAGCCCCGAGGAACTTTAACAAGTGATACAGCATTGTTTGTGTCTAGTAAGGACTGGAATTGTTTTGTCAGTCTCCTAGATTGTATCGTTTCCTTCACTATTCTTCACTGAGCTGGAGTTCATAGCTACCATGATGTTAACTCCCCTTCCATTATCACTATTTGGTATACTGTTAGCATTTATTTTATCCAACCCAGAGTCTTTTGCTATCCCTTTTTGCATCCATCTTTCATATCTCTTACATGTTTTTGTAGGAGCAATTCACATCTCTCACTGGACATCACACTTGTCTTTGCACCAAACAACTTTCACTTATTTTCTGCTTAATAATAACATCTTCTCTCCCCAATCTCTCAGGCTTGAGCACTTCAGTCACTCTAGCCTACTTTCTCTCCTTGATCCTTCACACACAATTAATTTCTAAGAGCTCTTGATCTTACTTGCTTG
This sequence comes from Phodopus roborovskii, assembly GCF_943737965.1. Taxonomy (NCBI): domain Eukaryota; kingdom Metazoa; phylum Chordata; class Mammalia; order Rodentia; family Cricetidae; genus Phodopus; species Phodopus roborovskii. The sequence goes on along the minus strand of NW_026126216.1, from coordinate 116,957 downwards.
GTATCTCTCGCATCTATACCCTCCATTCTATTTCCACAGCCAACATTCTGGTTACTACTCTCATTAATTTTTATCCTGGACTATTTTAATAGCTTTCTAATTGCTCTCTCACCATTTATCCCTCTTTACTCCAATGCATGCTATATTCCCGGCATGCTATGTATCCCTCTTAAGGTAATTCACATCAAGTTCTCACCATGATCAAAAGTTTTTAGCGCCTGCCCATTGCCAGCCACACAAATTACAGCCTACCCTTCAATTCTCCTATAATTCAAAACCTGTCTTCACTTCTGTGATTCATATCTATAACTTGGATAAAACATTAGATAAATGACCTATTCCATAGTTCTCTACCACACCATTCTTCTGTCCCCTTCATGCAGCAATGTTAGCAATTCCTCGTTTATCTCAAATTTACTTTACCATGACATTTCTTATACCTCAATAGTAAAGTCATTTTGATATGCTAAAGTTGTTATTCTGAAAGGATACTTTGGGAAGAAGTGTGAAAAAAAGTTAGATCAAATCTTCAGACCAATAGACAACAAACTGAAGCTCAAGACAAGTTTTCTTAGAAGGCCACAGAAAATACTCTGTGAGGATAAATACTAAAATTAAAATAAGAAGACCAGCTGTATTCAGTAACTTCAAGGATGGTCAACACCCATCAAGCATTGTGCTTATTCATTTCTGATGACTGCAGTACACCCAAGATAATATTTTCCCAGACCAGTCTAAATTGGCCTTTACTTTGAACTGTGCAATTTCTATCATTTATCATTGCACCATAACTGCATTTAGGTTTTATTTAATAGAATATTTTTCTGTTCATTGCACTATGAATCATTTGTGTATTTATTTTACTTTACCTTTTTGGCATGTGAGATCCTTTAAAGAAACACTGTCTCAATAGCTATATAGGCCAAAAACCCTATACAAGAGGAAAGTGGAGGAAGCAACCTAGAACAAAGGTGTGGCTGAAAGAGGGACTTAAGTCTCTAAAATTATATTTGCATAATACACTATTTTATTTAGAGTAATTCACTGACCTGTATATCCAGAGGTCAAGAAATGGCACCAAGTAAATTTCTTTGAACTATATAATACTCTTTATAGCTTTTTATAGTTTGTTCTTACTGTGTACATAGACAGACACAGATAGTTTTCAGATGCTACATAACAAGGACTAACTTAGACTCTCACACTTTCCTCCTCATTTTTTTCCTTGATGCCTTCCGGGGATCCTTTCCTGTTGAAACAAATGATTCGATGTTATGAGAGCAGCTGTGGTACAGTGTTTTACAGATTAGATAAATCTGAATTGGTATCTACCGCTATACCGGTCAAAAATGAAGCAAACTATCTGTTTATTATTCTTTCTACCTAGATATCTTTAATACTATTTATGTTTAATATGTAGAATAGAGGAGTAAGAGCCTTGCAAGACCAATGAGGTACTCATCTAGTAATTTTGTCTATGTTTCCATTTTGTACCATATGAATCCCAACACCAGTCTGAAACTAAAAATTCATGGTACTGATTGAAACCAAAAGAATATACAAATTAGGAAAAGTCAGAGTCTTTAATATGCTTTATGTAATTTTGTAATTTCAACATTATAATTAAGAATTACTCTTTGTTCTTGAACAAAGGGAGAACCATTTTGCAATGAAATGGTATAAATACACATTTAACTTATGCTAATATTTCTAGAAAACCTCAGTGCTATCTATTTATGATTCTGGATATATAGATGGATATTCTCTTCTGTCATAGCATCAGGTCAAAAACTACAGAATTTTACCATCCTGATAGGGCTTATCTCAATAAAGATTTTCAGAAATAATTTTGCTATCATTTGGACATACTATTATCTTCTCCTCAAAAAATCGGCAATAAAATAAATATTTTATTTTTAATCATTTGCTTTTGGATGAAAGATGAAATTCAGAATGTGTTTTCTAGCCAAGTGGTGATTGTCTAAAATTTTTAGCAGATTTTTCTCCACTTTCCTTGATGCCTGGGGTATATTTATATATATGATAAGGGAACAATGCTATGCAATAAAAAGCTTCTCTTCTATAATCATAACTATCTGTCTTCAACTCCATCAAAGACCAAAGAAGGATAGTATATAAACTATAGAAATGACAGAGATAACTCACTGACTGGACAATCACTTGAATTTCTTCTGTAATGTTACATCTTCAGCCTATAGGCCATAGTGTGTCTTTCAGATTCCTCAGCAAACCAGGAAATCTTTAAAATGTCCACCTATATTGGAAGTTTGTCAGTCACTTTTCTCTGTTACCTGCAGAATGTCTGGCATATGCTTTCATGAAGCAGATACCCTACAGTCATGTCCATCTTGTTTTAACTTTTCTGTGGGTCCTGCATGTCCATTTTATACAGGATAAAATCAATCAGTAAAGACAAGAGAAAATTCTTGCCCAAATGGCTAGTCTTGCCACATTGAAAGCAAACTCAATAATGAGTTTCTTCGATGCCCATCTTCCTTTCTAAGGCAGGTGGTATTGCCAGGAGCAATTATGCCTTACTGTTAAGAAAAACCCTAAACCTTTTTAAATGCCATAGTCTGTAGGCCTTTGAATGGTATGAAGAATCCTATCCAATTGAAAGATATCTCTATATATCTAGAAAACCTAACCAACCTAACTATAAGCTTTGACTATCATAGGTAACGATCCATAATCTATACTAAAGTATAAATTACATTTTTAAATCATCTATATAAACATGCCTAAACAAGAGTAGAAATACACATATCACAAAATTTACCTTAAATTTGTATTAATAAATGAAAATCCATTCCAAAACAAATAAATCATTTCTATACCATAATCCCCTTTTTACCTTTAAAAAGAGCTTGGTTGTGATAATTACCCATTTATAACCAACCCCATTTAAATGAAAACACTTAAAGATAAGTTACATATAGTATTGCAGATAGATCCATGTCTATTTCCATGCACAAAACTCAAGTCCAAATGGATCAAAGACCTCAACATAAATCCAGCCACACTGAATCTCTTAGAAGTGAAAGTAGGAGGGAACATTTAACAAATTGGTACAGAAGACCACTTCCTGAACATAACTCCAGCAGTGCAGACACTGAGATGAACAATTAATAAATTGGACATCCTGAAACTGAGAAGCTTCTGTAAGGCAAAGGACACAGTTGACAAGACCAAAGACCAAACGGCAGCCCACAGACTGGGAAAAGATCTTCAGCAGCCCTACATCTGACAGAGGGCTGATCTCCAAACTATACAAACAGCACAAGAAACTAGTCAAGAAATCACCAAATAACCCTATCAAGAAATGGGGTACAGAACTGAAGAGAGAATTCTTCATAGAGGAAATCAACAAGGCCTCTTTGTCATCTGAATAAAGTAGGGGTACTGATTTTTTTTTTTTTTAGTTTATCTTGTATCCTGCTAGTTTTCTGAGGGTGTTTATCAGCTGTAGGAGTTCCCTGGTAGAGTTTATTGGATCGCTTATGTAAACTATCATAACATCTACAAATAGGGACAGTTTGACTTCTTCCTTTCCAATTTGGATCCATTGAGCTACTTCTCTTGTCTTATAGCATTAGCTAGAACTTCAAGTACAATATTGAAGAGATATGGAGAGAGAGGACAGCCTTGTCTTGTTCCTTATTTTAGAGAATTCTCCTTAAGCTTCTCTCCATTCAGTTTGATGTTGGCTGTTGGTTTACTGTATATTACTCTTATTATGTTTAGGTATGTTCCTGTTATTCCTGATAACTACAAGACCTTTGTCATGAAAGGGTGTTGAATTTTGTCAAAGGCTTTTTCAGCGTCTAGTAAGTTTATCATATGGTTTTTTCTTTTTCAGTTTGTTTATATGGTAGATCACATTGACAGATTTTTGTATGTTGAACCATTCCTGAAACCCAGGGATGAATCATACTAGGACATGGTAGATGATTTCTCTGATGTGTTCTTGGATTCGACTTGCCGGTATTATTTTTGCATCTATGTTCATGAGAGATATTGGTTTGCAGTTCTCTTTCTTAGTTGTATCTTTGTGTGGCTTGGGTACCAAGGTAATTGTGGCAATGTATGGCAATGAATCTTCTGTTTCTACTGTGTGGAACAATTTGAGGTGAATTGGTATTATCTCTTCCTTGGAGTTTTGGTAGAATTGCTTGAAGTCAACTGGCCCTGGGTGGTTTTTTTTTTTTTTTTTTTGTAAGGAGGATTTTGACGACTGATTCTATTTCATTAGGGGGTTATAGGTATATTTAAGTTTCTTATCTGTTCTTGAGTTAATTTTGGTAAGTGATAGTTATCCAGAAATCTGTTCATTTCCTTTGAATTTTCAAATTTTGTGGAGTATAGGTTTTCAAAGTATTACCTAAAAATTGTCTGGATATACTCAGTGTCCATTGTCATGGCCTGCTTTTCATTTCTGATTTTGTTAATTTGCATGTTAACTCTCTGGTTTTTGGTTAGTTTGGATAATGGTTTGTCTATCTTGTTTATTTTCTCGAAAAACCATCTCTTTGTTGCATTGATAATTTGTAGAGTTTTCCTGGTTTCTACTTTTTTATTTATTTCATCCCTCACATAGATTATTTCCTGTTGTCTACTCCTCCAGGTTGAATTTGCTTCTTTAGTTCTAATTCTTTCAGTTGTGCTGTTAATTCTCAAATGTTACTATCATCTGTTTTCTTCAGATGGGCACTTAGTGCAATGTACTTCCCTTTTAGCATAAGTTCCCATAAATTCCAGTATGTTTTGTCCTCATTGTTGTTAAATTCTAGGAAGTCTTTAATTTCTTTCTTTATTTCTTCTTTGACCCAGGTATGAAGCAATTTTGCACTGTTCGGTTTCCATGAGGTTGTAGGGTTTCTACGATTTGTGTTGTTGAATTCTATCTTTAAAGCATGGTATTATGATAAGATGCAGGGTACTATTCTAATTTTTTGTATCTGTTGAGGTTTGTCATGTCACTTAGTATGTGGTCGATTATAGAGAAGGTTCCATGTGGAGCAGAGAAGTTATATTCTTTTTTGTTTTTATGGAATGTTCTATAGATGTCTATGAAAACCATTTGACACATAACTTCTGTTAGTTCTTTTGTTTCTTTGTTAATTTTCTTTCTGGTGTTCTTGTCTAGTGGTGAGAGTGTGGTGCTGATGTCTCTCACTATGAGTCTGTGAGGTTTTATGTTAGCTTTGTGTTTTAGTACCTTTTTTATGACTGTGGGTGCCTTTGTGTTTGTGGCATGTATTTTCATAATTGAAACTTCATGCTGATGGATTTCTCTTGTAATGAATAGTAATTACCTTCTTCATCTCTTTTGAATATTTTGGTTTGAAGTCTAACATGTTAGATTTTATGATAGCGACACCTGTTTGCTTCTTATGTTCATTTGATTGGATGATCATTTCCTAAGCCTTTATCCAGAGGTAATGTCTGTCCTTGAAGTTTAGATATGTTTCTTGTATGCAGCAGAATGATGGATTCTGTCTTCATAACCATTCTGTTAGCCTGTGTCTTTTTATAGCTGAAAAAAGTCCACTAAGTTTGAGGGAAAGTAAGGACCGTTGATTGTTCATACTTGTTTGTTTTAGATTTGTTGTTGCCAGTGGTATTGTGAATATATTTACCCTGCTTCATCCTTTGGGTACTGATGAAGAGGGATTATCTATTGCATATGTCTTTGTGAGTTTAGTTAATTTCCTTTGGTTGGAGGTTTCCTTCCAGAAATTTCTGTCGGGATGGATTTGTAGATAAGTATTGTGAAAATCTGGGTTTGTCATTAAATACCTTGTTTTCCCCATCTACAATGATTGAGAGTTTTGCTGGGTATAGTAGTCTGGGTTGGCATCCATGGACCCTTAGTACTTGCAGAACATCTATCTAGGATCTTCTGGCCTTGAGAGTATCCATGGAGAAATCAGGTGTAATTTTGATAGGTCTGCTTTTATATGTTACCTTGCCATTTTCCTTCTCTGCTCTTAATATTCTGTCTTTATTCTGTATGTTAGGTGTTTTGATTATTATGTGTCAAGGGGACATTATTCTTTGGTCCTGTCTATTTGGTGCCTGTTATGCTTTTTGTACATTCATAGGCATGTCCTTCTTCAGATTGGGAAAGTTTCCTTCAATTATTTTGTTTAATATGTTTTCGACACCTTTGACTGGGCTTCTTTGCATTCTTCTATGCCTATAATTTTTAGGTTTGGCATTTTCATGGTGTCCCACATATCCTGGAAACTTTGTGATAAGGATTTGTTGAATTTAATATTTTCTTTGGTCGATGAATCTATTTCCTGTAGTTTACCTTCAACAACTGCGATTCTCTTTTCAATCTCTTATATTCTGTTGGTTGTGCTTGCATCTGTAGTTCCTGATTGTTTGGCAAGTTTTTCTATCACTAGCATTCCCTCATTTTTTGTTTTCTTTATTGTCTCTATTTCAGTTTTCAAGTCTTGAACTGTTTGTATTGTTTCCTTCATCTGTTTGATTGTTTTTACTTGGCTTTCCCTACTTTCTTTAAGAGATTTTTTTTTTATTTCTTTCATTTTTTCTTAGCCTTTTCCTCTACTTCTTCCAATTTTTTTGTTTGTATTTTTCTTCCATTTTTTACGAGGTCATATCATCTTTGAGGGCCTCTAGTATTTTTATGAAGTTATTTTTAAGTCATTCTCTTCTACTTAATCTCTTCAGTGTGTTTAGGTCAAGATCATGTAGAATCCCTAGATTCTGGTGGTATTATGTTTTTCTTTCCATTGTTAGGTGTTTTCTTGTATTGCCATCTTTCCATCACTTCTTCCAGTGGGTGCAGGTGGAGTCTCTCTCTAAACTTCTTTCCCTGATGCTGTAGGTGGGTCAAGAGTTTGATGTCTAGCTCTGGGTGACCTAAGCTCTCTAGGAAGTCTCTCCTCATGCAAGGGACAGGCAATGGGAGTCAAAGATCAGGCAGGTGGGGATTCAGGGTGGTTAAGTGTGGATAGGGGGGTATAGTGTGCTCAGAGCAGATCCACGAAGTTCCCCGGAGGCTAAGGGTTGTTAGATTAGCTCTGTGGCCCAGTGTTCAATCAGTGCAGTGGGACAGTAGGCTTAGTAGGTCACAGGGTGTTAGGAGGGCAGATTCTGGTTGGGTGGATTTGTGGATAGAGTACTAGACTTTTCTCTCTGGGGACAGGACATATGGGGAGGGAGAGCGGGATTCGGGAATAACCCAGGGAGTTCCTAGAAAGGAGTGTGGGGGATATTTGACCTGAACTGGTCCCAGACTCACCTCTGGTAGAGGCCAGCGATGGGTTCAAAGATCAGGCAGGCAGGAACTCAGGGTCAGAAATTTCTTTCTAACAATATCTTGTTGTATACATTATAAATCTTGTTTTGAAACTCAGCTTCTTCTATAAAATGAAAATATTTCCTCTCATATATTTGTGGTGATTAAAATAGTAGGATTTTTGTCATTTCTGATTTTACATAGCCTCTGAATTTATATATTTATTTTTTGCTACTGAGCCTTAAAAATAAAGTTTGTACCCAATGTGATATCTGTCAATAACATAAGCAACTCAAAAATGTGTATTATCAGTTTTTCAAAAGTACCTTAAATGATTCCCTTTTATATTCCATTCTGACTTCTATAGCTGGCATTTCAACTCAGTCTTCTTGTGCAACTCAAGCCCATTAAACAGGAAGTTGGAATTTTTCTCATTTCCCTTTCATTTGTTTTATACACATGAAAACTGTACTTTTTAAAACTGTTAGTGGAAATATTAAATATACATATCTTTAACAATTTAGATTGTCAATCTTATTGTAACACATTTTCCCCACTCTAGCCCTTAATAGTGACCCCCCCTTTTTTGCCACTTTCGTTTAACCTTCCATGTCTTTGAGACAACAACATGTAATATAACACTTTGATCTTTAAAAACAGAAAGTGAAAATGCTTGATGATAAAATGTATTAATAACTTGCATTCAAGTTCCATATGAGGGTAAGGCTGACAAACAATAGGTTTGAGTGCTATGGCACAGAATATATAGAATATAACCCTTCATTTACAACTGCATCATCATAAAATATTTGAAATTAATTTTCATCAGAGGAAGAAAGCTGTATCATGGTCATATTTATAGATGTCATGGTAACATTGGTGTTGAGGAATGTTCCCCTCCCCACTCACACTGCAAATGGGGGATTACAAATCACTTCAGGAATGCTACAATGAAGCTTCACTGTGTTTACTAAGAACAACATTATTAGCATAGTAATTTTGTAAGATTAATATTCTACTAAATTGTCTCAAAGGTTTAAGATAAGTCTTCTAATTTTGTGGGAAATTGTTACTAAAATTAAATTTCTTATGAAAAACACATATTAATGTACCAGGCAAGATAAATATATTTTAATGAATAAGCATTATATTACAAAGGAGTTACATCTTATTTGAACCTGGTATAATGAGTAATGGAGCATTTCAACTTGATACAATGAGTAATGAAACCTTTCACCAACACCAATGTTTCACTATATCATTAAAATACACTGGATCTTTCAAAGAGAGACATTAAAATATCACAGATTCCCATTCAGAGTCTACAAGAATATAGCCTGAATTATTTTCCATGCTCTGCCAGAGCAAGAGACAGGGACGGCTTGCACAAGTTGTTCCTAGAATTCTAACAGGAGCAGAGGCTGAATAATTTATTTCCCCTGTAGTGGCCCAATAGTATACTACAAAATGGTATACCTGATGAAACTAACCCTTTGTAACTTGACATCTTAATAGCCAAGTTTTAATTTCAACTAAGTTTTATGGCATCATTTATTTTTCATTATCTCTGTAGATTTGCACAGGCTTTGTAAAATTGTTAACAACTGAATATAAAATTAGAGTTATAAATCAAGGATGAAAATGGGAAAAGTAACTCTGCTATCAAACCACAGTATATTGTGAGCATTTCAATAACACAGTCAATCAAGGATAACTTGCTACAGTCCCATTTCTTATTTTTAATAAGAATATATTTCTCTCCCTGGAATTTTTTTCTAATATTTTTTAACTTTCTGTATGTGATTTAAATGTTTTCTCCTTCACCATATAAGTGATGTCTAATTCATTGTTGCTGATGGCTGTGATGTTAGACCAAATAATATTGGGTTACACAATTAGAGGGTTATTAATGTCACATTTCATATTAAATTACCTTTTTTTAAATCCAACCTGCAAAAAACATTTATCTCCATTCCAAGTCCACAGATACAGGGGAAGTCAAAAAATACTTCAAAGATGGTAAATGTTAATAGCTTACATTTTTAAAACTTTGTCAAAATTCGGTGAAAGGACAATTGAGCTTTCTAGGCTTATAATATTTCAGCTGCAAAAGCGCTCTCTCTAAGAAATTCTTTTTAATGTAAGTCAGTTATCAAAAAAAAAGTCCTAGATTTTTTGGCATTGCAAAGAACTTCTGCCTGAAGTGGCATCATTCTATGTCTGGAATTTCACAGTCAATCTAATTGTGTCCATTTTGATGTTGCCAGATCAACTCAATGGTTTCATTTGCTCCTTGGATTCTGTTTGACACACATAGACATACAGGAGACACTCACCATGGAGTATATAGGTTTTACATCTGGGGACTCTTCTGGCTTTATCAACACTTATGCAAATGCAGCCATCATCAAGTGGGTGAAAAACCAACTATGAGTTTATCATGGATTTAAAAATATGAATGTAAGGTTAGAAGCACTGATATCAATCATGAATCTGAAAGATAATTGCTTTGAAACACACTTAAGGGGATAATTGTTCATTTTAACTAGTGTCTTTTTCTTCTTTCTCGTGCCTATCAGTTTCTTAACTTTGTACATAGTTTTGAACTTAGTACCAAAAGAAATATTCATTATTCTCAACTATTTGATAGTAATGATTCCCAACTATTTTTTACCTGTTTTTCTATCAGTTCAGACACCAAATCGATACATACGAATGGATCATTATAAAGTCAATCAACAATTACTAATTACTGAAATAACCAATTTTCTTGTACAGTCAAAAATTCTTACAAAAACTTATTCCTACCACTGGCTGGATATTATTTGTATTAATGGTATACTTTCATAAGGAACACAACTGTTACATTACGTATGTATAGTATGAAATGGATTTCTCTAGGCTAAAGGGAAAGTAGATTAAGGGGATTGGGAGAGAAAAAGGATGATGAGACAAGTGACCCGATATAAAGTACAGTGAATATATTCCATGGAAAGGAAAGGAAGATACTTGTCATAGCCCTATTAATACACATTGCAATTTCATAATTTTATGCAAATATGGCTTGTCTATTCATGTGAGAGTGACTTCTAACAAGAACTATGAAATTACATATAACATTTTTCAAAGTACTTGGTAAACATATTGATCTCTTTCATGCAGTGTCTTGGGAGTGTTGGAATAGCAACTGAAGCTCATTGTAAATTTTAGGACAGCAGCGTATAACATAGATGACATTTAGGACTATTATCAGTTTTTGTTCTGAGGATCCTTTTTTTTCCTTTTCTAGTATTTATGTTTTGAGACAAGTTCTCCTACATCCTTGAGTAGAGCTTAAGTTAACTATACAGCAAAGAGTGACCTTGAAGTCCTAAGCTTAAAGCTTCCATATCTCAAATGCTAAGATGATAGATATGTGCCACAGGACCCAGTGAAATTTAATTTTCAGATGAACATGATGGTAACCATGCTGTTAGTTATTCTCACCATGTTTTCAAAACATTTGATCCAAAATCTAACTGGAACTTGCACTCCAATAACAATTTATTTGTTGACTCATTCCCTCATGTTTATTAAGGAAAAACATTCTTATGAGTGTTCTCATTTTGTTTTCCCAGCATGAGTTTTATTATTCCTTTTGCAATCTCTTTGCCTGACAAAGATTTATCACCCTCTATCTTGCCAATATCATCACTGGTATGAATAATGAGTCAGGGCAACTCCCCACTTGCATTGGGGCTGGTTTTTACTCAAAATTAAGCAAGAGTAGAGGTGAATAATTTTCTAATACTTCTTCAAACTTTTTTCAATTTAAAATAATAAACAAATAACAAGTTTAAAAATAGGCTATACAAAAGGAAATGAATTATAAATGTTGTGCTTTAAATCAGAAACTGGATTAGGAAAAACAAAAGTGGCAGTGATTTCAGTATCAAACGTTATCTACCTAATACAGTAAAATTTCAGTTATCTAAATGGAATTAATGTTAATAACATGATGGTCAAATGAGAGGAAAAATGAAATCATAAATGTATATATTCATATCTTGCAAAATGATCTCATTTAAATGGCTGGATTGTGATAAGACTCTCAACTGTAAATTTCTGTTAAAAGGGAGAGAGGAAAAATGTAATTTCACCTGCATAGCATGTTACACATACATTCTTCTGCAATAAATCCAGGATGTTAAAGTTCTTAGAGAAATGTGACGACTAATACCCCCTCAGCTGCTGTTGCACTTTAAGATGATAATCACAAATGTTATATAGCAGTAAAAAGTATTCTTAGAATCAAGACATCCAATGCCACTTTAAGACTTGTAGTTCTCTGCACATTTAATGCAAATAAATTTTAATCTTTCAATAAGGAGTCTACTGGTTAAACTGATGCTGAAGTACATTGATTGACCTAATTAGATATAAGACCCTATCACTGAAGCCACCAATACTATATGATCTTATGCCCTAAGTAACACAATCAGTGTTTTTATTATTATTATTATATGATAATTCTCCATCTTTTTCCTGTAAGGAATTCTCTCTGGGCTAAGCAATTTGTAGTTTCTCATGCATGCTTTAATAGTCTTTAGAAAAAGAGTTCTGAACAAGTGCCATCTACTATGGAATATTATTTGAACTACATTTATTTCTACAGCAGATTTCCATAGTTGGCCAATAAATTACAAGGTATAAAGGTCTGTTTAAAGTCACAAACAAATAACCAAACAAAACAAGAATTACAGTTCATTGTTCATGTCTAGAACTGACTCTGGTAATATATTCATCATGCATCATACATACCTTTTCTGTACTGTGAAGATATAAATACATGTAACTTGTTCAAATTTGTCATTAAAATGATATATTCTTTGATATTTATTCTTATTACTCTAGGGTCTAGAGAACTTAAAATGTTTCTATAAGGAATACTGCTAAAGAAGGTATTTTTGTTTATATAGTATGTATAACTGTGGGATATATAAACAAGAGCTGTGATCAATGCTTGAAGACATAGATTTAGATCACTTAAGAAATAGAATTACAGGACACTGTAGATTGAACTAGTTTCTCCTATTTGTATATATGTTCTTGGAATCAGACTAAAATTTCAATACACAAGAGGGTGATAAATCTTTGGAAGTTTCAGTGTGGGTGTGTAGGTACTTCTTTGCCTTTGACTGATGAATGACCCTCATATATTTATAAAAATTTGGGGAATCTAACTTTAACACACTACATGTGATTTTAAGGTAAATCTTCAGAATACCAGACATGTTTTTACTAGTCAGTTACCCTGTCTTTAACTAATATCAGACACAGACATAGTAATGGTTTTCTCTGAAACTAAGTCTTTTAATTGTCCTTCAACAGAAGGACCCAAGATGTTCTGGGCCCAGAGCTTACTTTTAGTGCATTTATATGAAGCTTTGACATAAGATAATGACAGAAGGTGTAAAACTTATATTTTTGCCCTAGTATTTTCTGTATTTAATGTTACTACACATTCTCCATTTAAAGAGCTCATTCATATACAATACATAAACATACTGAATGAATTAATGAATGAAGGACTACACATTACTTACAACACAAGTCAAATATTTGACACACATCTACATACTGAATATGTTACCAAGTTTATATTAATTCTTAAAACAGCTTCTGTATGCAACCCATTAAGAGTTATTCTGTAGATTAAGTTGATTTTTATTTTTTTAGATAGCATTTCTGTTTTAAGAGATATCATTTAACAAGTCTACTTATAAAAAAAAAAAGTACTCTTTGAAGTATAGGAATCACATTGTTACCCTAAGTAGTACATGAAATCAGCTTAAGGTCCCCAGAGTTCTAGTTGATATTTACCCAAATGGGGGCTGTGAATTTCCTCCTTGAGCTTAGTGCTCTTCTTGTTACTACAGACCCTCTCTTCATTGGCCCTCCTAAAATGTTATTTCCACACTGCTTAATGGCAAATATTACTTAGAAATTATTGTGTGACATTGTTCCTGAGGAGACATTAACTAATGTCTATTTATCCTTGATAAGACACAAATGAGAGACCAAAGTACAATTTCAGGGTTACTTGAAGAAATATTGGTGAGGGAGTTACTAATTGAAGCAAAAATGACTCAAAGACAGACAACTGTATGAAAACAGGCCACCCTAGAATTGTTGATAGCTCCAGAAAGTTGGATATGAGAGTGTACTACACAAACTGTAGGTGGGACAGTGTCCTTTACAGCTGGCTCAATTTTTGTGGACTTTCTCTGGGCAGTTTAAATTGTTTCCCCCTCTTTCTTTTAGGTGATTTAACTTGTCTGACTGCCTCTCAGGACTTCTTGTACAATATATATATTTACTACCATGAATGACTACAGAAAAGAGCTGAAAATCCAGCAGATCATTATGTGGCAAGCAAAGAAATGTGTTTTCATAAATAACTTAAATGTCTTACTTAAGACACTATATTTTGATATCTCATTGTCATGAAATTATCCTTTCCTCTGATTATTAAATCAGTTTAATATGATTAATATAGATACAGAATTGGCTTTTGACATCAGAATTCTAATGCTGTCATTTCTTGTGTATATGATATTGATGAATTATTTTAAATGTATGTATTCATTTCTCATCTGCAAAATAAAAGTATCAATATTGACCTATATGAGAACTCAAGGAGCAGTGGAGATGTATTACCTTACATGGTGCTTGCATTAAAGTGTGATGCTAGATAAATATGTTTCCATAGCCATTTTATCATTCTCATAAGATAAAATGCTTTTATTGCCTAAAGGTTTTTATATAATATCCCTATCCACATTAATCCTACCTATTTATACAGTCTGATCTAGTCACTCTCCAATATTATACAACAAGATATATTCTTCATTTTAAAATAGATTTTGACATTCAGAGTCATTTTAAGAATATGGCAGTTGGCAAGAGAAAATCACTTGAACAGACTTTTCCATATTTTTTTCTTTTTGCAGATCTCCAAGTAATGGATATGATGGCTGAGTAAACAAACAAATATGTTTTGTGTTTTCTAGAATAGGATGGCTGGCCAGAGAGGCTTTTGTATTAATACATGCTTTGAATCACAACATCTCACAACATTCTAGTGTTAAAACAAGAAAAGTAGTTAATCTGTGATGTCTTTGTGAGATCATATCATTGTGATGTAGTGTCTAAACTGAAATGATGGAACTGATACATGAAAAAAATCACAGACTTTATTAGGTTGGTGTAGAAAGAGAGATTGGAACTGGGCATTCCTGGACACAATGAATAATTTACTCAATGTGTTACTCAATCTATGTAATATAAAGGCAATCTGAGCATATTATTAATGTATTGTTTGCAAAGGCTAGACACTTGTAAAATGATACCATTAGCAATTGGTCAAAATTATAGCAGAGATGGGTAGCCAGAGATATCGTTCAAAACACACTGGATTAAATTGGAAATTTCTTATGTGAGCCATAAGATGAATAATTTGGGATCCCTGGAGCTCAGATGAGTCTTAATATGATATCTTGTTGAAAAGAAAATATAGTTTTAGGCAATTTTCTCTTAATGCACAGGTATCTCTTTTGGAGAGGGCACATAGGTTAATGATTCACCAATAGTCTCTGCTTCTAATAAAAATGTGAAAGATTACTATTTTGGGTGCTTGAAACTCCTCTCTTATTAACCAACTAAGCAGAGTGACAGGATAGAGATGGCTATTTCCTGTATCTTGCAATCAACTATGCCCACTATCTGTGAGGGTTTTTCCTCCCCAGATACTTGGAGGAATTGCACTATGACTTATTTTCCATCAAATAGGATTAACTTTGTTCTAGATGGAATACTCTTGATTTTCTCAGGCAAGGAGTAGAGCAGTTTGGTATGTCATGCATTACTGCTCACTACAGACCATCAAACTCATTTCGTTTGTGACAGGAGCTGGAATTAAAGCTTGTTCTCCAGAGATGTGATGCCCATGTATTAATCTCCTCTGAGCTTCCTTTCCAAGCCACCCTGTGTATTCACACAGCAGCTTCTCTTTTAGCTGCTAAATCTACCTTGTTTGTTTGTTTCAGAAATAAAGAGAAAAACTTTCCTTGATTGTTTCCCTAACTATAGAAGTAAATTGCATTTCCTTTGTTTGGCATGAGCTCAGCCTTCTACTGAGCTTTAGGAGAACCAGATAAGTCACCTCATATCAGAAGTCCTTTATTGGCTAGGTTATTCTCTGGCTCCTTCATCTCTAATTTAGTAGCTTTCTTGAATACTGAAAATAACATTAAGCACCAAACTACAGAGAGTTTTAGATGGTAATACCTATCTTTGTAAAAGGACTATTATTTTTACAGTTGTAAATCATTGTCTTTATATAATCCAGAACACATATGTTAAGCCTGGAGGATGTGTTGGTTATTGTTATTAAAGTCTTAATCTCTGCTACATGTTATACGAATGGCACCTGTTCTTTTAATTCATGGGAGTGGATTTGAACAAAATGCATATAGTGTATTTTGGTGCATAAATATGAATTATATTAATATGATATATAAATTTGGATTACCATTAGTATGTATTTTAAGTCTTTTCTTCAGGTGTATCTATTTTCAAAATATTCAAAAATTTAAAAAAGCACCGTCAATTTTCCCTAGCATTTTCTAACAAAAGAGGCTAAGGTCATTTTTAATTGTCTGAATGATTTTGAAGTTGCAAAACCTAAAAGATTAAAATAGGAAACAAATGTGTCACTTGCTTTTATAATTTAATAAAAGTAATGTGCAACTCTGGAACTGTATTTTACTTTAAAATTTGGTCAATCAAATGAAAAGCAATACTGCCAACATACTTGAATCACAGTGTTAAGGAAGTCTCTGAATACTATTATTTTAGAAAGTGGTATTTCGTGTGAAGTAATATGATTAGAGTTAATGTACTATTAATGGTCACATTGTGGTATTCCTGACATTTTAAATGACTCTTATGCTAATAGGAGTGTCAATTCAAGTTGTTTCTCAACTGATAAATGTTTCTTGGTTGTTTTGTTGGGATATCCTTTCCTCCCTTGGCATGTTGGATGGTACCCCTGTTGAAAGGCATCTCAGACATAGGCTTCATCCACTAGGCCACCATCCTTCTTGTTACCTTTGATTTAATTGGCAAAACCATATCAGAACATCTGGGCAATTAGGTTATTTCTTTCATAGAACTTGGGGCCCAAGGCTCCTTAGAGGGATATTCTAATCAGACAATATTCATAAAACTTTTCCTATTTTTATTTCTTTTTACAGTAGTATAGTTCTGTGATGGCTTGGGACAATTATTTTATTTAATTTTTAGATTAACCTTAGACATTAACAAAGCTGAGTTCTTTCAGTGATAAGACTTTATCTTTTCGTTCTTGGAACATACATTCAGATTGTGTTTAAGACAATATAACACCTTTCAAATACCATCAAACACATTTATAGATTCAGAGTCCATCAGGACACTTTTAATCTCTACTTTTCATCAGACATGGAAAGGAAAATGTAACACATAACAGGTTTTTATGGTCACTGTGCAAGAGTACCTATACTTGCCAAGGTATTTACTTTACCATGAAGTTGTTTGTATCCATCAACATTTCTCCCAAGTTTTCTCTCATGACAGTTTCTCATAACCACTTACAATATAGTTGAGGCAACACTTCCTGCCTCTATTTCCAAAGTGCTAGAATTATGGGCATATGTCACTATGCCAAAATCTTTCTATTCAAAAATGATAAGGATGATGGAAGGGACTTCTTCATTAGGTCACAGTACACTACTGGATAACCCAGAAAGCTGTTTGTTTCACTACAGAGAATCATTTTTTTTAAACATTAGAAGCTAAACTACTTGTATAGCTTATGTTCATAAAATTAGTCTTTCTCTTCTTTTTTGTGACAAGTTTAAAGGACATACAGAATTTCTACACAATAGTTACTGATATCCAGATTCAATGAAAGCCATATTATTTTTATGGAACAGTGGCATATCATATTTTAAGAAGATGCCTCAACTCTTAAAGTCATTTCACACCCATGTTGCCATTTGTTGCTTTCTTAATGTTAGCTATTTTGACTGTGATAGGATGAAACCATATTTTATTAAGAATAATTATTCAATTCTTTTTTTATTTAATTTTATATAACAAAGTCCAATTAAATGAAAACAAACATTTATACACAATATTTGGGAATTTGGGCATCGTTCTTTCCAAACTACTTCCTGCTGGTAAGGGGCGCTGACTTGGGGGATTCGAAGAAGATTCAGATATCCTAGCTGTAGTCTGTAGGGCTGTTTTGTCCAGCTGTTTTGAATGTAGGATCAGCTTGTACTCTGTTTCAGGCAGTCTGGCGTGATCAAACCACATTAGTCAGGAAGGAATCCACATCATTTCATTTTCTGTGGACACAAAAATAGAAATACTTTTCCCCAGTAACTTGTTCTTCAACTTAAATTTTGGAGTCAAAGCATTTATATATATATATATATATATATATATATATATATATATATATATATATAAATTTTTTTATTTAATTTTATATAACAAAGTCCAATTAAATGAAAACAAACATTTATACACAATATTTGTGAATTTGGGCATCGTTCTTTCCAAACTATTTCCTGCTGGTAAGGGGCGCTGTCTTGGGGGATTCGCAGAAGATTCAGATATCCTAGCTGTAGTCTGTAGGGCTGTTTTGTTCAGCTGTTTGGAATGTAGGATCAGCTTGTACTCTGTTTCAGGCAGTCTGACATAATCAAACCACTTAGTCTGGAAGGAATCCACATCTTTTCATTTTCTGTGGAAACAAATATAGAAATCCTTTTCCCCAGTAACTTGTTCTTCAACTTAAATTTTGGAGTCAAAGCGTTTTTTTTTCTTTTAATTTATTATTTTACAAGTCAATCCCAGTTCCCTCTCCCTCCCTCCCTCCCCTCCAGCCCTCCCTCCCTTTTACCCTCTCTACCCTCTCACATGCACTCTAAACACCCTCACCTCCCAACCCCCCACCACAATACCATATGTAGGGGAATGCCATCCAGTTAGGGTCATGTAGATCTGACAGGTCCTGTGAAGTAGGGACTAGGGCTTCTCTCCTGTCTCTAGAATAAGGCAGTTATCCCTCCATGGGGGATATGTTTGCAAAGTCCTTTTGTGCACCAGGGATACATCCTGGCTCCACTGTCTTAGGTCTCTTAGACTGCTCAGACCTTCTGGCTGAGACCCATATTCAGGGGGGGCTGAGTCAGTCCCCTGCTGGCTTCCCAGCTATCAGTCCAGTGGCCCTTAGCTCCTCCTTGTTCAGGTAAGCTGTCTCTATGTACTTCTACCACATGGTCTTGTCCTCTCCATCTGCTTCTGGGTTCTAGTTCGACTCAGTGTTTATGTATGGGTGTTTGCTCCTATTTTCAACAGGCATTAGTTGAGGGCTCCATGGAGAAGTTAGTTGTTGATCTCACTCTCCGGGAAGGGTATTTATGATAGCCTTTCCACGGAAGCTGAGATTGTTAGTTGGGAGCAGTCTTATAGTTCCCTTGACCTGATAGCTAAGGATGTGGAGCATTTTCTTAAGTGTCTTTCAGCCTTTTTGATTTCCTCTATTGAGAATTCTTTCTTCAGGTCTGTACCCCATTTTTTAATAGGGTTATTTTGTGTTTTGTTGACTAGTTTCCTGAGTTCTTTGTGTATTTTGGAGATCAGCCCTTTGTCGGATATAGGATTAGTGAAAATCTTTTCCCAGTCAGTGGGCTGCCGTTTGGTCTTGTCAACTGTGTCCTTTGCCTTACAGAAGCTTCTAAGTTTGAAGAGGTCCCATTTATTAATTGTTTCTTTCAGTGTCTGTGCCCCTGGAGTTATGTTCAAGAAGAGGTCTCCTATACCAATTTGTTCAAGGGTATCTCCTACTTTCTCTTCTAAGAGGTTCAATGTGGCTGGATTGATGTTGAGGTCTTTGATCCATTTGGACTTGAGATTTGTGCATGATGACAGACATGGGTCTATCTGCAGTCTTCTACACACCCTCATCCAATTATGCCAGCACCATTTGTTGAAGATCTGTCCTGGCCCCATTGTATAATTTTAGCTGTTTTGTCGAAAATCAGGTGTTCATAGGTGCATGGATTAATATCAGGATTTTCAATTCGATTCCATTGGTCTACCTCTCTATTTTTATGCCAATACCAGGCTGTTTTCAGAACTATAGCTCTGTAGTAGAGCTTAAAGTCAGGAATGGTGATGCCTCCTGACATTCTTTTATTGTATAGGGTTGTTTTGGCTATCCTGGGACTTTTGTTTTTCCATATAAAGTTGATTATTATCCTTTCAAGGTCGGTGAAGAATTGTGGTGGGAGTTTAATGGGAATTGCATTGAATCTGTAGATTCCTTTTGCAAGATTGCCATTTTTAATATGTTTATCCTACCTAACCAAGAGCATAGGAGATCTTTCCATTTTCTGGTATCTTCTTTAATTTCTTTCTTTAGAATCACAAAGTTTTTATTATATAGGTCTTTTACTTGTTTGGTAAGCATTACACCAAGATACTTTATGTTGCTTGTGTCTTTTGTAAAGGGTGATGTTTCTCTGATTTCTTTGTCTGTCTCTTTGTCATCTGAAAAAAGTAGGGCTACTGATTTTTTTGAGTTTATCTTGTATCCTGCTAGTTTGCTGAAGGTGTTTATCAGGTGTAGGAGTTCCCTGGTAGAGTTTATTGGGTCGCTTATGTAAACTATCATATTATCTGCAAATAATTATTCAATTCTTAAGTAGATTGATGGTAATGTATTGTCATTTTATTACTAGGTTTTAAGGAATTTTTTGCAAGTGTTATCAATTTCTCTGATAATATCTGCTTGATAAGTGTACGGATAAATAGAGCACATTACAAATATTATGGTCCAACTGTGAAAAAACTTGTGTCAAATATCATTCACTGAAATATTATTTTAGCAAGATTGAGTATGCCTCAGAATGTAACTCAGTAGTGTATTGCTTGCTTAGCATTTTGAGATCAGAAGTTTGATTCCCAACACTACAAAAAAAATCAGCAACAGACTGGAAACAACAAAACTGTTCATATCAGGAGAGTAAATAAATACATTAAGGTACAGAGAGCATGACATGTGCATGTGTGTGTTTGAGCACAAAAGTTTACATTTGAAAGTTGATGGTAAAACAACATATTGCAAAGAAAGTTGATAATATGATTGATTTAATTTTATGAAAGGAAACATGTTATTATACACTTATATTTCTGTATTTGTATGTATATGCAAGATGTATAAGCATACGTTATTAAAGCGCCCTGCTGGAATGATGGCTCATAATTTAAAAGCACTTGCTGCTTTTGCAAAAGACCCAGGGTTTCAGTCTCAGCACATGATAGTTCATAACCCCCTGTAACTCTAATTTCAGGGACATCTGCCTACTGTATTCTGGCCTTTACAAGCACTGTGTGCATATGGTACACACAAATTCATGGAAGCAAAGTATTAACACACAAAAAATAAGACTTAATAAAATTGCCATTTTTATAATTGTTATTGGTATTTATCCCTTAACAGTGTACATGATGGGAGGATATACTTCATTCTCAACATTTATTAATTTTTTAAAATTAATATGCTATTTTTTCAACTTAGCACAATATCCCCATTTCTCACTCAATCTTACCCACAAAATAACCCCAAATGCAGCCAACAAATCTGTACTCTACATGTTAAAAGTGATCTAAGCATTTTTTCACTGTGCATTGGAAAAACTTCGTGTTCTGATTTGACAGTGTGCTAGAGAGTAATTTTGTATATCAAAGCCATTACCACATACTATGTTTTATCTTGGAGATTTTCTGAATATCAGGAATAAATAAGCATGTTTATTCTTTTCATCATATGGAAAAATTCCTTTTAGTTTACTGACTTATTTCTTCTCTTTTGTTAATGGTTTTCATTTTGTTTTCCCGTAATTTTTCTATCAGTTCCAAATCCATTAATGCTTTGGTAAAATTTGGTTCTGTCAACAGTTCAAAGGCAGTGAGAAACTTTGAAGTGCTGTATAAACTCTTGCTTACTAGAGTATCACTCTTACCTTCTTTAAACCTTTACTACTAGATTCCTCATCACATGTGTATCTAGACCCAGCAATAGCAATAAGAAGGAATGCATTATGTTAATGTAAGTGTTTTCTTTAATGTTTTCCAATCAAATGACATTTTTTTTGCACAGGTCTTTTGAGCTAAAGCTAACACTTCCCTCCTGTTGGTGCAAGTGACCATTTCATACACTAAAGAGAGATAAAAATGAGGTGGTATCCTGCTGAGTTTTCTGACTATTAGACTTCTTGTCCATTATAACCAGAAGCTTTCTTTCTCAGAGCTTTCTTCTGTCCCACCCTCCATCAGCCCTGCAAAAAGGCCCTTTGCCTTGTAAAGTATAAAAGATTAAGAAAAACATCCCTGCTGTGAATCAAAGCCCCAAACTGTCCACTTTCATTTTTTAAACACTGCATTGTGAAGTTGGAAGAATTACCACGATAGCGGTATATAGTGAAGAGCATAAAACATTTCAAGCTTAGCACACAGCAAAAGTCTCAAGTCTGCTCTTAGGAACTTGAGCTGGAAAGGAGTTCATACATGCACTCACGTCATGCACCCATGCATGCACACATACACTCATCGCTATGTGGCATATTGGGAAATTGAATGTGGAAAACTGATTATGGCAATACCTAGGATGATTTATGATTGAAAGGAGTGAAAATTTCAAGTTTGGTGGCTAAATAAAGCAAGGTGTGACTTGACTAAAACACAGAATTAGTAGCTACTTAATCAAAGACTTTATAAGAAACTAAACATGAACTGATCATAAAACAGATGCTGAGTTCAGGCATTCTGAGACATATGATGGCCAGTTATATTCCCTTTTCAGGCTCCTTCCCCACCAGTTTTTCTGTGCTTCCATTTCCTCTCCCCATCTGTATCTTTTCTGTTCCTTGTAGTGTCGACACACTAAAAATTCACTTTTCTTATTATCTTTTACCAAAGAAACCACAGACTACCTGCATTTTTTTTTTGGCTTTGCATCTTCCAGGCTCTCATAATCTCTCTCAGCCTGAATGCTTTCATGTAGTCTATCATTTTCTACCTGATTTGCACTACATGGTATTAATGAAAAATCAATCATTTTCATGAGAAAATTATACCTTTGACTTAGATAGCTGAAACTATCCTTGAAGAAGAGAAAACATGGTACCTATGTGTTTGGTTGCTAAGCTTTAGCCAAACTAAGGCCAGAGGGTAGGTTGTCTGCCTAAGCAAACTACTGCCAGGAGGAGTTTGAACAAAATGTTTTGGCTGTCATCCTACAGTCACACCAGTCTGTGTTATTTTTTTGTGCCAGGTTCCTGTGATGAGGACCACAGGAGACTGTCACTTTGAGATATATGCAGAACAAAGCATAATAAGATTTCTTAAATTGAAATGTGAGAGGTATATCTTTTTTAGTATTGGCTTCTACTGTGAGAGCATGTATTTCTTTTAGAGACTTCCTGTTGTCAAGACAAAACTAAGAATACAATCTAAGAAAATAGGTTAGGATTTAAATGGTTACTGCCTGAAATATTTTCATTGTCTGAGAAATCTCTTTCTTATAGGTTAAAGCGCCTGATCCATCTATGGCTGCTAAAGAATTGCCAACTCAAAAGCATCAACCACCTGCAGTGCTAGCTTGTCTACTAATGGATCTCAATAATAGTTTAATGATGAACTATTTGTCAGTGTAATGATTGAATTTTCCCCATTTTGTCACATAGCCATTTTCAAAGTTCAAATTCCAGGGATCAGTAAACATTTGAATCCTTGTTGGAAAAAGAATGCTTGCTGGTACAATCTTCAAAGAATACTCACACCCCCAGATAAAGCTCTAATTATTTATGGAGACAAAAGGCTTTTCTACAATTTTCTTCTACCAGAAATATTGACATTAAGAAACATGAAAATCAAAAACTTGTTTTAACTTTAAGATAATTCTACTTAGAACAACATAAATTGATATTCTGTAGTCTTCCAATCTAAGCAAACACTAGGGTAAAATTAAAACTTTAAAAATTTATATGTGTGAATTTGATTCTTTGTAACCAAATAAGAAAAAACATAATTTTCTTTATGTAAGATTGAACTAAGTTCTATTTACATGATTACAAAAAAGTTAGAAAAGCTAACTCTATCAAGCACATAGAAAGCTTTTCAGTTTAAAAAAGAAAAGTTCTAAAAATAATTTAAGTTTTTCTTGCAGCAAGATGTGTTTAAGAGCCAATTCCCTTCCTATTGGCCATTTTGATAGTTTAATTGCCATTGTGAGGAGCGATCCCAAGACCCCAATTATTAAGTCTTGTTGTGAACAGTTTAAGGTCATTTACATGAATATCAAGGGCTTTCAAAAATACTTATGTTTATAAATCATTTCAAATAATAAAATATCCCATATAGCACACTTATTAGAATCATGACCTCAAATACTTAAAGTCTGATAATTCCAAAGCCTAAAACAGTTATAAGGTTGTTTTCTTTAAAGCTTTGTAGTGATTTTGTAAAAAGGTTTGATTATTTTTTATCCACCACCTCTACTTATAGGAATCTTTTCTATAGAGTTCCTAGACCCATCCTTTATGTTTTCTGATGTCCTTATCTAAGCTGCATTGTTCCAGCAATGATGCATGCCATGCTGCTGCACTGACAAAAAGGCATCAACCCACAAAGCCCATAAAACCGTGGAACCCAAAGGTCATGGTTAGAATTTTGTAATCTATGCACCAAAATAAAGTCTTCTCTCCTAAATTGCCTTCTCAAGTCATAGGGATTAAAAGAGAAAGAAAAATGGCTTACACAAAGTTCTTTCTCAAAATAGTAAGTTTCAAAATGAATCAGAAGTCAGAATTGGAAATAAATCTTTAGGATAATAATGTGGGAGGGTCTGGTACAGGCTAGCATAGTAAAGATATAATGCAGACAACAATATTAGTCACTTCTCTTATTTTTGTGGCAAAATTCCCAACAAACACAACTTAAAGAAGGGTAAAAATGTAGGTAAAAAGAAAAATATATTTTTATGTCTATGTATGTTTACACACCTTTATTATGTATATGCATGGTGTAAATGCTGATATCTGGAGGCCAGCAGAGGTTGCCAGAATCACTGAAAATAGAGCTACAGCCCATTATGAGACACCATGTGAGGATGGAGAAATAAACCCTGATTCTCTGAAATAGCAACAACTTTTCATAACTACTTAGGAATTTATCTGTCCCTTATTGGTGACTTTGATTTTTTAAAAGAAGTATTCAGCAATATGCCTACTTCCATTGTAATGACTCCTAGACTTTTTTTGTTGTTGTTGTTGATGTTTTGTTTCTGTTTTTTTTTTTTTTCTTCTGTCATTGTCATATTACTATTGTATTTCTTGGTACCAATCAGAAACTGGATATTCAGTGTTTGAATATAATAAAAATTCATTTTAGTGCCTATTAAATTACAAATGAAAAATGTTTGTAAGATTGGTCAATGGGTTATACATCTCAGCTGCAATCCTAATCATTATCTGAGTTTGATTCCACCCACATGGGAGAAGGAAAGCACCAACCTCTGCAAGTTGTTCTCCTATCTTCATGCACATATCATCACCCACAAACACTAATTAAATAAATACATTTTTTTTTGTTTAAAGATCCAAAAGTTTTTAGGCACACTCAGAAATAAAATCTGGTTCTTATTTCATCAATATTTTATTTTTATCTGTAAATGCTGAGAACTATAGTAGTAACTGGTCTGGCAAGATATGCTCAATAAAACAATATTAGCACTAATATCTTGAAGGCAACAAAGAGCTGTCTGATTCTATTTAAAGCTTGAAAAATAGTGAGGAAATTATGCCTGTTATCATAAAGGAAGCTAAGAACCCATGGCAGGAGGGGGTCATAGATTCTATAGGAGAACATATTACAGTTATTTTGCTAAATTAACATAATGTCAAAATGATTTTAAAAAGACTTATCCTTATACACATAGATCAATGCAGTTCTCAGTTCTCATCAATGAAGCTTGTTTTGTTTTGGAAGACAGAGGCTACTAAGGAGAACCACAATTGGTCAAACTGTAGACAGTAAATGACTGTGAGGCTTCCAGCTCCAGATGGAGTACCTGTAATATAATCATTGCAGCCAAGTTTCCAGGAACATCGTAGAAAGAGGGAGTAGAGTGATGGGAGATGTCATTCTATAAATATGTTTCTCATACTGGTTAATGAATAAAGCACTGTTGGCCAATAGGAAAACAAGATAGGCGGGACTAGGAGACAAGGAGGAAAGAGGAAGTAGTAAGGAAGAGTCAAGATAGAAGACAGAGAGAGAAAAACGCCAGCAGGCTCTCTCTCCAGTAAGATAAGACCACGTGGAGATTAATAGAAATGGGTTAATACTTAAGACAGAGCTAGCCGATAAAAAACAAGTAACTGGCCAACAATATTATATCAAATACAGACTCTCAGTGTGTTAATTGGGGCTGGTGCAGTGGCGGGACAAGACCAGCTGCGGGAGGAAAAACCTTACTCCTTATAGTAGAGTGAATAGAAAAGACAGTAGAAGAATAGTGTCTTCTGGGCATAAGGGGGATTTTTCACACATGTGGTCTTAACAAAATGGCTGCCTAAACACAACATCATAACACCACAGCACTTAACATGGTGACATGAATGGGGAAATGTTTAAAAAGGCCCCACCACTAGTGGAAGAGCTATAGGAAATCAAGTCAATGGCTGCTGGAGAACGAATGTTAACCTTCATAATGAATGAGGTCTCTGACAGGTTTCCCAAGCTCAAGTGTGCAATCCTAAATCCATGTTCATACCGGCAACATTAATTGGACTCAAGAGATTGCATGCATATATAAAACAATAGTAATTATAAAAAGAGAAGTCATGAATTAGAAATGAGGAACGAGAAATGAGTTCAGTGGGGAGAGGAAGGGTGGAATTGATACAAATTTTATTGTCTTTATTCACTTGGCTGATCTTTGTCTATCATTATTTTATATAATTTTCTCTACAATGTAGAGGTGCCATGCTAGTAGGTGAAATGTTACATTTCAAATCTAGTAACCTTATCATAAAAACGAGCTCAACAAATTCTTATATCTCACTCTGATTTGCATTGAGTATATCCAATTAATAAAAAATTACCATTGACAAGGATCAGACCTGACTTATACATCACATGAAAATGAAAGGTGGTTGATCCATCATCATAATATGTTTTAAAGGATTATACATATGCATACATGCTTGCTGGGCAAAAAGAATAAAAGTAATACTTATTTCCATGGTATACTTCATACATTAAATGGATGTGTTTTTGTTTCAGTACTCCTATTTAGAAGTATGCATCATGAAATTATGTTATATATTTGCAAAATTATGGTAATATGGCAGGCACTGTGTTTGTTTAACTTCCATTTTGAAGACTGTGAATGATAGAATAGGAAGCTGCAGCTTCCACGAGATTGGGAAATGCTGTGTCTTATATAAGTTATGTTGGGAGAAAACCCACAAAGCTACTGAGGGAGAAGGAAGAGGAAAAGCTATTTTGAACCCCAAGCCTTTGGAGACAATATTATGAATACCTACATCTATTGTGTGTTTTAAAAGATCTACTTCTTCTTCTTCTCTCTCTCTCTCTCTCTCTCTCTCTCTCTCTCTCTCTCTCTCTCTCACACACACACACACACACACACATGTGTATGAGAGAGAGAGAGAGAGAGAGAGAGAGAAAGAGAAAGGAGAGAGACTGTGTAATTCTATGTCATATACATTTGGGTACCTGGAGAGGCAAGAAGAGATAGGGTATATGATCCTTATATCTTTGAGGCAGGATTCACGAGATGTGTGTTTGTTTGGGAACTGCTAAATATGGGTGTTGCATATAGCACTCAGACCCTCCACCTGATGAAATATCTCCCTGGCCTTTATACTTTTTGTCATTAATTTCCATAGCAAAATAAGGCAGTATAAAGTAGCACCATCTTACAGATGAACAAGTTAAGGTATGGCGGCACTAAATGATCTGCTCATAAACACAAAATCATTTAGAGTATAAGCTGATATGAACATGCAAGTGAGTATAGCTTGAAAGCCTGTACTTTTTCCTTTCAGTTTCTCAGCACTCCTGACTCATATTGTGCTTACCTATATGTAATTTTATATAAAAAGGCAAAGTATTATACTTTGATCCTAAGGTGTACAAATGGATAGAATGCAATCTAAGTAGGAAGACCAGAAGTAGTCCCTTGACACAAGAAATCTGACAACAGCAAAATCAATGTTCAATGTTGGAAGAAAAAAAGAGTACCTTCTCTCATTTGACAAGCTTGGTGACAGCACTAACCACATTAACATCCCAGATCATCCTTGATCTCGTCATCTCACTCTTTGATTTCAAGATAACTGTACCCGGGAAATTAATATTATTTTCATCATTGATGCTAATATAATGTGAACAGAAAGCATTGCATTCGCTTTGAAACCCTTTGCAGTAATGTTCCTTACCATAGAAGTTAATGCTTAAGGATATCTCATTGGAGACCAAATCACAACCAACCATAAAAATTTTGAACAGGCCTGTTGCAACCAGTCAACTCCATCATGTAGAAAGTCATACATTATTTATAAAATCAAATCTGGGAGTTCTTCCAGAGAACCTACCAAAAAGTAGACTGATAGGGCTTCTCAAATGATTTAAATCCCATGTAGGTTTTTGGTTTGGTTCTTCTCATATAGCAACAATTTATTTGCTAGCAATCTTATAGTGTACTAATATTTGTTTCAATTTTATCTTGTCTGAGTATTAAGAGGCTTTTTCTGTATGTCATTTGTATAATAAAATGGGTCTCTGTGTTGCAGGTTTACATTCTGGTAGGTGGCACTGGGCAGCTTTCTGTATTGAGTTAGTTTGTCAGCAATTTCATTATCAGCATTTCTTTTTTTCCCCCGCTGAGCTATTTCACAACCATTCTAAATTGTTTTGGGCCCAAACTTGGCATTAAAATTGCGAGCTTAGATAGAATTCTGTCTCAAAGAAAATCCCAATGTCAGTCTAATGAGCTGAATTGAGTATATATAGCATAGTCGTTTTTAGGTAGCTCCAGTCTCTATTTTTAAACTCACCTATAACTAAAGCCCTGAGATAATTATGATATACACGCCACTGTGGATGAGAAGACTGTTACAACATTAATTTATTAATTATGCTTCTCAACTAAGGCCAGAAATCTAGGAAATATTTTTATCCTAAGGAGAAATTGATTTTTTTTTTTAGCAATGCTGTCCTGAAAGTATTTTCTTTTGCAGCTGTTATTTGGCATAATTCAGTCAGGTGAATGTTTTCTAAAGTGTTTCAGTTTATCTTCAAACTTTTTGTTTGAACATTGACTCAGGCTGTCTTCCCATAGTTAAAGTGGGACGGAATCAATGCATTGTAGGCTTCCTCTGCTGCTTTGTGTGATAAACACTGTCTAACAAGTCTGCAAAAATCCATGTTGATGCTACTTCCCCAATTAGACCTGTTAAATGCTCTTTGAATGACTGAATTTGCTTTTAGTTTTACACCCAGATATATTGTTCAACTAATGTTTCAAAACAGATTGAACTAAGGCACCATTAACATCCGTTTCTAAAAAAGTGCATTTTTTCTTTTATCAAGGCTGACTATGAGCAAATGAAATTGTAATTGTTTTCTTGAGATTTGGCGTAACTTGATTACCCTCTAACTATGCAGTAATTTTGGGAAATTTTGTTCATTCAGTCTGAACAGTTGCAGATGACTTGTGTCATTAGTGCATGTAGTGAGAAAGTCTTTGAATATGTGCACATATTTGGAAGCTCCTGAGGGAACCAATGTTGCATTCATTCATTCAATGAGTCTTTTTTACCCAGGTAAAATACTAAGGTGGATTCTCTAGGGCTTGAAATGTGGAAAGACAGCACACAGGCTCAGGAAGCTCTTTACCCACTTGGTAAACATCTGCATAAAATCTTAAAAAGCAGGGCTTTGAAGGATAAAGATCAGAAAGAATGTGTAGTCACTGAGCAAACCTCCAACCTTTAATTCTTGCTCTCTTCCTAACACTGGACATTCACATGCAGTATGTTAACATAATAATTTCAAACCCACGTTTTGATATGAATTGAAAAATCCTGATAATTCGGGTTTCTAGAAGATGGCACTTGGTTTACTGGGGCAAATGAAACTGCTTCACACACTTGGCCATTGTCAATCCTTTGGTAGACTTGGTCCATAAATTATTATAGCACTATAAGTTTTAAAGATCCAGATCAAAATCAAGGCCATGTTTAAGCTATTAAACTATCACCACCACTGTGACTTTACTGTTGTTAGAATATCTATTTCCAAAATGTTAATTACATTTAAAACTGAAGTGGTGCTTGTTTCAAAACTGGACCCTTGTGGGTATTACACTCCATACATACAGGCAACATACTTGAAAGAGAGGAAAGAAAACGAGATGATTGAAAAGTGTGAAGTATTACAAAGAATAGCTCTAAGTCTTTACATAAATAATAATGATAAAATAGCTCTACTTTAAAGATTTCAGAGTCAAAACTCCCTCCCTAGTTAATGCTTTTA
Source organism: Phodopus roborovskii (assembly GCF_943737965.1). Taxonomy (NCBI): domain Eukaryota; kingdom Metazoa; phylum Chordata; class Mammalia; order Rodentia; family Cricetidae; genus Phodopus; species Phodopus roborovskii. Next base: position 86,941 of record NW_026126216.1, on the reverse strand, counting down.
AATTATGGTCATCTCTCTGGATAGCATCTGTACCCTAGAACAGACATGTGCTCCTATTGATACTGCCCTACTAATTTGTCTACTACCGTGTCATTTTTGAGGCAGAAAAAAATTAATTTCATTAATAAACACAATAAGATAAGTGTGGAGATATTATAGGAGATTTTGGAGATACTAGGAAAGTTTAAGAGGTCTCTTCAAAAGCTATTTCCTGAGAATCACACGATAAAGATTTTGAATCTGTTCTGTTTAAAGAAACCATTTGAAGCTGAACAAAAGAGTTAGACCAAGCTACTTACATTTCCACAACCAGGTTAATATGCCCTCATTTCTTTGTGCCTTCATATTTCCTTGCCACATAATATTTGGTATTATGCAGCTCTACCTTGGAGTACTCACTAAGAAATCCAGTAAATGCCACTTCACTCACTGGGAATTTGTCAACTTATTTGTTAAGCTTTAGTAGGAAACTATTACTCATGCTTTATGTAACAGTGGATTTTTACTACTGAAATATAATATATCCATCTTGGGAACATATTGAATCTTATGCAATCACTACCAATATTATTACAATATTTTATTACTAACATTAGATGCCTGCTTTACAAACTGAAGAGTGTACTGTTGTGAATGAAATGACATGGAGACAATAAAGGTAAAGGGAAAATCTGTGAGATTATTCAGATAAAATGGTTACCTTCAAAGATATTTTTGTCATCCAAATAAGCCTTAAATTACGGGACTTATTAAAGGTTTATGTCACCATGCTCAGCCCAGAGTAATGTCTTTTATTTTCAACACTCTGAACTAGCATTGTTCAAATAATTCAATGGTCTTAGTTTGGTTTTCTATTCCTATGAAGAGATATCATGACTACAACTACTGTTAAAGAGGAAAACATTTTATCAGTGCTAACTTACAGTTCCAGAGGTTTAGTCCTTTATTTTCATGACAGGACATGGTGGTTTACAGCAAATGTGGCACTGGAGAGGTAGCTGGGAGTTCTACATCATGATCATCAGACAGCAGAGGTGACTGTGTGCAATACCAGGTGTATCTTGAGCACATAAGACCTCAAACCCATCTCCATGGTGGCATACTTCTTCCAACAAGGCCACACCTCCTAATAGTACAACTCCCAATGGGTTAAGCGATCAAACACAAGAGTCTGTGGGACCCATACCTATTCAAACCACCACACGAAGGCACAGGAATAATTTTAAATTTTCTTTTGGCAGCACTAAGAAGTAAATGTTAACCAGCAATGTCCATGTAATAATGACTCAATCTTTGGTATATAAAATGCTTCCTCTAATGTAGAGTCACTGCAAGAATGGCTAACATAGAAAGTGTTCCTTTTAACACATTCTTTCAAATCTGGCTTGTGTATTATGCTCATGCTGTAGCTCAGTTAAAATTCATTGTGTTTCAAGTGACTTGTAGAACTACATGCTGGGGCTGCCTCATTGCAAGTTATTGTTTCTTTTTTTTCCTCTTTTTTTATTTAATTTTATATAACAAAGTCCAATTAAATGAAAACAAACATTTATACACAATATTTGGGAATTTGGGCGTCGTTCTTTCCAAACTACTTCCTGCTGGTAAGGGGTTCTGTCATGGGGGATTCGAAGAAGATTCAGATATCCTGGCTGTAGTCTGTAAGGCTGCTTTGTCCAGCTGTTTTGAATGTAGGATTACCTTGTAAACTGTTTCAGGCGGTGTGGTGTGACCAAACCACATTAGTCTGGAAGGAATCCACATCTTGTCATTTTCTGTGGAAACAAAAATAGAAATCTTTTTCCCCAGTAACTTGTCCTTGAACTTAAATTTTGGAGTCAAAGCATTTTTTTAATTTAATTTATTATTTTACATGTCGATCCCAGTTCCCTCTTCTTACCTCCCTCCTTCCCTTGCTCCTTCCCTTTTACACTCTCTGCCCTCTCACATGCACCCTAGCTACCTTCCCCTCCCATCCCCACCACCCCAATTCCATATGTAGGCAAAGGGCAATTCTTTTGTCTGTCTTTGGTTGCTGTGGAAAAATGCCAAACATAAACAATGCAAAAGTGAGAAAACATTGACTTTGCTTCAAGGTTTTAGTGTTCCAGTTCATGATTACTTGTCTTAAATATACCTGGGCTTCTGGTGCCTGTGGTTGCAGTGGAAAATGAAGTGGTTTCCTTAGCACAGCACAGTAGCTTATTTCATGGCAGACAACAAGTGCAAAAAAGAGAATAAGAACAAGATACTATGTCAGAGGGAGTCTTCCTTCTGCACTATTCTACAGTATTCCCAAACTCATTATAGAAATCCATTGGCAGGCAAAATGTGCCTTCTACTGACTTGCTGTTCTACATGTCAATCATTTATGAAACCACCCTCAAAGAAGTGTTCTGTACTAACCTCTATGGATTCCCACAATCTAATGAAGCTGACCACCAAGATTATCCATCATAATTATAAAATATAAGGCTTCTTATATATCTTCCCTTGTCTATACTTATCAGTTATGGAGTTAAAGGAAACTAGGAATAGAAGAAAGGGAGGTCTTTAGGGCAGGACAGAGTCTTAGGGTTGGGAGCACATTCCTGGAGGGATACTCCCTTAACCTAGAGACAGGAGGGTGGGCCTAGTCCCTATTCCAAATGACTTGACAGATTTAGATGACCCCTCTTGGAAGGCATCACCATACATGTGGAATATGGGGAGAGATGGAAGGGGAGGGTGGGAGAGAGGGAGGGAGGGAGAGGGAAATGGGATCAATATGTAAAATAAGAAAAATAAATTTGGAAAAAAAAAGAGTTCAAAAGTTTCAAATGGCCTAAAAGACAAACTTAGCTTGCTGGTTTTAAGTACCCCAAGGCTAGAATATACTCCTAATTATCTGTGACTCAATGAGCTTACCTTATTTACTCTAAGGGCCATAGACCCTCACATATTATTGATGGGAAATATGAATGCTTGAGACTTGCTTATACTCACAGAGACATGGGTTTGCCCGTTTCTCCTTTGATTTCTTATCATTCTTTGAGAGTATTTTCTGGTAGTGCACTATAGGTCTTCTTAACTCATTAAAAGATAACTGAGCAATTTGAAATAGGTGAAAGTCTTCAATTGCCTTCTTTTAAAGACAGATTCTTTCCTTCATTTCCCTTTTAACTGAGAAGTTACCAGAAATGTGTACTTATGTATATGGGTCCTAGAGTAGAATGACCAAGATAGTTTCTTTTTAAATCTGAATAAATTAGTTACAAAAAAACCAATTGTAATTTTAAAGAGTTACAACAGTGAAGTTAATTATGATTTAAATATTAAAGCTGTTGTTTTTCTGCATGATTTTTTGTTTGTTTATTGCTTCATTGCATACCTACCAGGGGAGAAAATTCAAATAGGGCTCCAAATCATTAATGTGGATGTGTTTCCAATTTTACAAAAATAATGATTGCAGCATTTAGGAATAACACTCAGTGAACACATATAACAAATGCAGGACAATGTGTATTGGAAAATGAACTTGTTGAAAATGAAACTAGTCAGCTCTTTCTCTATAGTAACTGGCTATTTTTTAAGAAAATAAACTGTACACCAGAAGCCTGGTTTAGAGTTCTTTAAGTCATTCAAATTATATTAGCCTAAATTTTCGAGTTGTTCTCCAGGGACAAATGGCAGTATAAAACCACTTAGATGCGTTTCTTCATCCTACTAGTTATACTTTCCCAGGAAAACATAATAATCTTGATGTAAAAGCCCAATGAAGGCACCTTTTAATAAAGTACTTTGATCCCAATTCAGTTAAGTTTTAAGATTCTGCTTTTGCTATGATTTTTAGTAGTTAAAATACAGAATTGCTATGTAATGTTAGAGAGGAAAGAGAAAAATGGAAAATGTATGTGCTGATGAAAATACTCATGGCTTAACCAACAAGTTTGAGAATAATTATTGATATTTTCCTCAAATAAAATATTTGACAAAAGTAACTTAACAAAGGGCAGGTTTGATTTGTCTCAGGATTCGTGGGTACAGTTTTCATGGTGAAAAAAAAAAATAAAGGCATGGCAGCAATAGGTTGAGGAAGCTGGTTTCATTACAACCTTAGTCAGAAAGGAGAGTGAGAGAACAACTGCTGCCCTGTGCCCTTTGTTCCTTTTGTTCCTTTTATTATATCTGCAACCCTGGATCATAGAATAACGTACTCACAATCAGGGTGGATTTTTATACCTGTTTAGTTGTTTGATTTTTGGTTTTGTTTTTTTTTTTTTTAAACAGTGTTTTACTATGGAGCTCTGAGTGTTCAGGAACTCTCCATATAAAAAAAGGTTGGCTTTGAGGTCACAGAAATACACCTGCCTCTGCCTCTTGATTTCTGAGATTAAAGAGGTGTACTAATATATCCAGACCTTTCTACCTTAAATCAGTCTACAGCAGTAGTTCTCAACCTTCCTAATGTGTGACCCTTTAATATAGTTCCTCATATGCTCTCAACCCTAAAATTGTTTTCATTGCTACATCCTAACTATAAAGTGCTACTTAATGAATCATAATGTAAATATCTGTGTTTTCCAGTGGTGTTAGGTGAACACTATGCACAATTCATTTGAAACCCTCCCCCAATCAGGGATCACAAATCACAGGCTGAGAACTGCTACTGTAGAAACTATCCTACAGACTTTCTAAAGGGAGGGAGAGGTAACTGGGTTTGGTATCTAAAATGAAAAGTATTATTTTTAATAAAAAGTTCCTGTCAAGCTGAAATTATTAACAATTTTTTCCATTTTATTTTTTAAATAGAAATGCCAATGTACAAAAAAAAAAAGGTTTTACAAAACCACATCCACATTTTTGATATGTAATCTGTTAAAAATTTTAATAGTGATGGTTTCTTTAATCTAGAAAACTTCATACATATACACAATGTATATTAATCATATTTATACCTTACTCTCTTCTTCCACCTACTCCTGGGCTCTACTACAAAATCATGTCCCTTCTAATTTCATGTTCTCTTTTCTTATATATAATAGCCCATTTAGTTCAGATCATGCTTCCCCATGTGAACATGGATGTGGGTTCATCTACTATGGCATGAACAGACTAACAGTATACAAGCACTGCCCCATAACAGAAACATTTCCTTATTTTCTATAAATCCATCCTTTTGACTTTCAGTTTTATTCTGCTATTGAGGAAAACCTAAGGTTTTATTTATTTATTTATTTATTATGTTTACAATATTTTATCTGCATGTATGTCAGCAGACCAGAAGAGGGCAACATATCTTATTACAGATAGTTTGTGAGCCACCATGTGGTTGCTGGGAATTGAACTCAGGACTTTTGGAAGAGCAGTCAGTGTTCCTAACCTCTGAGTCATCTCTCAAGCCCCAACCTAAGGTTCTTGCACATGCTCTTAATGTACTCTTCTTTTTTTTCTTTTTGAGGCAATGTCTCTCTTTGAAGCCCTGGATGTAATGGAACACATGATGTAGACCAGGCTGGGCTTGAGTTCACAGACATCTGCCTGCCTCTACTAAAGATGGCTACATATAATATTTTAGACATGAGAGCTAAATTTTCAATTAAAGTAGAATATAGCAATATTATTCTAGCCTTTCTTTCCTTTCTTTATCCAAGAAGTTGTTTGTTCTAATCATTTTGCCCTACCTTCCTGATAGCACAAACCTTGAATTTAAATGTAAACTCTTCAACTTTGGGAGAATAAAGTAGTTTTTAATTAAATTATATTTAAATTCAGAGTAAAATAGCATTAATGACCTTTGAAAAACTAGTCAGCAATCATAATATTAACTACTACATATATTTTTTTCTTATTTATTTATTTTACATCTAGACTGCAGTTTCCCCTCCCTCTTCTCCTCCCATCCACTTCTCCTGCTTCCCCTCTAATTCTACTTGAACCCATGCCTACTCCATTTCTGTTCATAAAGGGACAGGCCTCCCATGAGTATCAACAAAGCATAGCATGTTAAGTGGCAATAAGAGTAAGGGTGTGCAAGGCAATCCAGTGTGAGAAATAGGTTCCCAAGAGCCAGCCAAAGTATTAGAGATAGCTGCTGCTCTATTGTTAGGACTCCTACAAGTAGACCAACCTATAAAACTATCACATATATGTAAAGGGCCTAGTTCAATCCCATGCAGGCTCCCTGGTTGTTTATTCAGACTGTGAGTTCCTGTGAGTCCAGGTTGGTTGATTTTGTGAATTTTCATGTGATGTCTTTGACTCTCTCTGGCTCCTATGTTCCTTCCTTCCTATCTTCAGCAGGATTTTCTATGCTCTGATAAATTTGGCTGTAGGTCTCTGCATCTGTATCCATCAGTTACTGGGTGAAGGCTCTCTGATGACAATTGGTGTAGTCACCAATCTGATCATAGAAGATGGGCACTGCAAGCTTCATATCCACTATTACCAGGAGTCATCCTTGTAGATTCTGTTGGAGTTACCTTTGCACCAGTTTTCTCTCTAACACCACAATGCCCTCTTCCAGTCATCTGTTTCAGTACTCTCCGCCTATGCCCCCCAAAACCATGTTCCCATCCCCAACTGTCTCCAGTCCACCCAGAAGATCCAATAGGTTTTCCTGTCCCAGAGATGTCCATGTGTTCCCCTCTTGGAACGTTGTTTTGAACCTTGCATTTCTGGCTCTGTGGATAGTAGCATGGTTATCGTTTACAGTTAATATACTCATGTTTGTCTTTCTGGGTCTGGGTTACCACACTCAATGTGATTTGTTTCTACTTTTGTCCTTTTGCCTTCAAATTCCCTGATTTCAATATTTTATTTATTTATTTTTCTTATTTTATGTATCAATTCCAGTTCCCTCTCCCTCCCTCGCTCCCTCCTACGCTCCCACCCACCCATGCCTTCCCAACCACCCTCCCCTCTCATTCCACCCCCCACTCCACATGTAGTGTGATGCCTTCCATAAGGGGGTCATCTAAATCTGTCAAGTCATTTGAAGTAGGGACTACAACCTTCCTCCTGCCCCTAGGTTAAGAAAGTATCCATTCTTAGGGAATGTGCTCCCAAAGTCCTTTCTTGCACCAGAGATGTATCCTGGTTCCACTGTCAGAGGTTCCTTATACTGCCCCAGGCCTTCTAACTGAGCCTCGTGTTCAGGGGGTCTGAGTAGGTCCAATGCTGGATTCCTAGCTCGCAGTCTGGGGCCCCATTAGATTCTCCTCGTTCAGGTTAGCTGTCTCTGTGGGTTTCTGTAGCCTGATCATGTTCTCCCTCTCTGCATCTAGATTGCAGTTCAGCTCAGTGTTTAGTTGTGGGTGTCTGCTTCTGTTGCCATCAGCTATTAGATGAGGGCACTATGATGGTGGATAAGTTAGGCATCAGTCTCAATATCAGGGTAGGGAATTTATGGTAGCATTTTCACTATTGCTCAAATTGTTAGTTGGGGTCAGTCTTGTAGGTCTCTGGATATTTCTCTAGAGTCAGTTTGCTCTTCAAACCTACATTGTCTCCCTCCTTTAGGTTCTTGCTCTTTCTCTCTCATTTCTCATCTTATCATCTATTCCTCCCCTGACTCAATCATCCTTGTCCCACGTGTTTTCCTCTCCTCCTCTTCTCTTTCTCCTGATCCCTCTCCAGTCACTATCTCCTCCCAACTCCCAATATACTCAGGAGATCTTGTCCCTTTCCCATTCTGTGAGGGGCCTTGTATGAATCTCTTTGAATCCTCCTTGTATATTAATTTCTCTGAAAGTGAATTATAGGCTGGTGATCCTATGCTCTGTCTAAAATTCATATATGAGTGAGTACATACCATGTTCCTCTTTTTGTGACTGGGTTACCTCATTCAAGATGGTTTCTTCAAGTTCCATCCATTTGCTTGCAACTTTCAAGTTTCCACTTTTTTTCCCCCAGCAGAGTAGTATTCCATTGTGTAAATGTGTCACATCTTCTTTATCCATTCTTCAGTTGAGGGTAATCTAGGTTCTTGCTATTACAATAATGTCAATATTTATAATAACTGAGTATTATTTATAAAAAGGAAACCAGCATGGTATTGACCTAAATATATACAGGTAGATAAATGGAATCAAAATGAAGGTCCAGATATAAATCCAGACATCTATGGAAACCTGATGTTTTATTTGTTTTTTAAACCAAAATTAAACAATGGAAAAAAGAAAGCATCTTCACCAAATGGTGCTAGCATAACTGGATGACAGCTGATAGATAGATGCAAATAGTTTTATTATCTATCACTCTGCACAAAACTCAAGTCCAATTGAATCAAAGATTTCAGCATAAATCCACTTATACTGAATCTGATAGAAGAGAAAGTGGGAAACAACCTTTAATTCACTGGCACAGGAGACAACTCCCCTAAGAGAACACAGCTACTCTAGACACTGAGATAAAAATTAATAAATGTGACTTCATGAAACTGAAAATCTTCTGCAAGTCAAAGACACTATGAATAGGTCAAAATGTCATCCTACAGAATGGAAAAAGAACTTCACCAACCACACATTCAACAGAAGACTGAATATATATATATATATATATATATATATACATATATATATATGTATATATATATATATATATATATATATATATAATTGTCCAATTAAAAATTGTGTATGGACCTAAACAGAGAATCCTCAACAGAGGAATATGAAATGACGGAGAATCTCTTAAAGAAATATTCAACATCATTATCCTTTGGGGAAATGTAAATCAAAATTACTCTGAGATGCCATTTGTCAGAAGAACAAATATCAAAAACCCAAATAACAGGAGTGCAAACTCTCTCATATAACCCCTTTGTAAATCAATATGGACGTTTCTCAGAATATTGGGAGTCAATATACCTCAAGATCCTGCTATACCACTCTTAGGCATATACCCAAATATTGCACTCATACCACAAGGACACTTGCTCAACTAGGTTCATAGCATCTTTATTCATAATAGCCAGAACCTGGAAACAATCTAAATGCTTCTCACCTAAAGAGTGGATAAACTATATATCTTTAATTAAATATATAATGCATACATATCTATGAGCAATTATGCATATATTGTTTACACAAAAATTTCTGATCTGGGCAAATGATGTTCTGACTAACTTTCAAAGATCACTCAACAAAAATTGCAACCTCAGGTATAAGAATCCCTCTCTTGAATTGTTAGTCAGGATTTTCCAAGTGACTCCCAAAACAGTCTGTTGCTATTGCCCTTAGTTGACCACTACATGTGGGCTGTGAGTCTCTATTAATGAAGACAGTATACACTTCAGTCACAAGGTCCACAGGCCCCGAATTAGAACTGGTAAAATTGCCCCCTCCCTGAGGACTAGCTTTCAAGGTACTAGAAGTTGATGTTTAAGCTTTCAAAGAGGGAAGGAAGTAAAAGTTGTCCCCAGTGATGACACCTATAAAAATGGCAAGTATGGTCTAATACCCTTAAGGGTGCAGTAGTGTCTCACATACCTTAAAACTAACCAACAGCTCCATAATTGGCCTTAAGACCCACTCAACAAGAGAGAAACCATGATTGGGACTGAAAACCTACCCACAGATAAGTGAGGCCTTTACTGCTCAACAGGAAAACTTCTCATTGCAAAAGACAGAGAGTACTTCAGAAAACAATAACCAAAATTCAGAGATGTAGAGCCCAGTTTCAATGGATACATCTATAAAACAACTCTCATACTTAACAGAGAAAAATGTTGAAGAGGGAGCAGAAAGATTATAAATTAGACGACCTGGGTGTTTGCTTAGAGACTATATAGAATAGAAGCTACACGTATAACGTCTCATCAAAAATAAAAAAGCATGCCTAAGCATGCCTCTCTGTGTGTCTATTTGTGTGTTTGTATGTTTATGAGGCAGGGGAATGGTGTCTGCATGTTGTGCATGTGAGAATGTAAACAACGGACACATCATGTGGAGGTCAGGTTTTTGGGTTTTTTTTGTTTTTTTTTTTTGAGTTAGTTCTCTTCTACCATAAAATTCAGATTGTCCAGCTTGCTTCTGTTTCTGTGATTCAAGGACTGTTATCTAGCCAAAACCTGTGTAGGCCTTTGATTATTCTGTTTAAACCACTTCATTTGTGTTATGTCATCATTCCTTTCACAAGCAACTAGTACCTTTGGAATCCTGGTATTTGAATATTTATAACTCTTTCTGAAACTTTGATCTGCTTGCCTCTAAAATGTTCATCATTTCCTTTGGCCTATCACATGAGAATGTTCTGCATTAACCAGAAATGTATATAGTGTAACAATTTTTCTGACTGTACTACAAATGTACATTTTCAAATATACAAATTTGAGTCATCTCAGCTTTCATATTGAAGACTGTGTTCTTATGGTTCATATAAAACATAATAAAAATGAATGAAAACTATATTACCATAGTGAAATTACAGAAGCATCTACATCTTGCTCATTTTATGATATCTCCAAGCTGAGTTCTTTTTCTTATTGTTGTTCATTTCAATTTCACTAACTTTTAGGTATGTTCCTTAGTTTTTGTTGTTGTTGTTTGTTTGTTTGTCAACTTTATACAATCTAGATCTTCTTCTAAGAATGGGGAATCTCAAGTAACAAAATTCTATTAGATTGGCCCATAGCCCAGTCTCTTGGGGGCATGTTCTTGATTAATTATTGATATGGAAAGACCCAGTCCCCATTTGACAGTGCCATTCCTAGGCAGATGTCTCTGAATTGTATAAGAAAGTAACTTAAACAATCCAGGGAGGTCAAGCAAATAAGCAACATCACTCAATAACCTTTCCTTCAGATCTTGCCTCCAACATAATGCTTTGAGTTTCTACTTTTTCTTTCCCTGATGATGGACTATAAGATATAAGATGAAATGAAGCCTTTCTTATCCAAGTTACCTCTGATCATGTGGTGTATTGCATCGGTAGGAACCAAATTAAGACATTGTGTAAGAACAGAAAAAGCATGGAATCATTCACAAGGTCTACCTAGATATAAAGCGGAACTCCATTATGATTAGTTGAAGTTATATCAAAATCCTTAACATTGAGAAATACTTTTGAATAAAGAAGCTGAGAGGGAATTGGTTTTAATGTTGTAGTTAAGCCAGTAAGTGCTGTAATATCTGCTATACATTTAGTTTACCATATTGAAAATAATATTTGTAGTTCCAAGATTTTCTGTGATACATGCTCCATATAGGAACAGTAAGACCATGGTAAGGCTACAATGTAAGAGTAGAATGTATTTGTATTCTGAATTCTTCAAAATACTTGGTATTTAAAGTCTTGTTTCAAATTTAAAATGTGTCCTTACTATTCAACAATGTAAATACTGAGATCCCCAGTAATCAAATAGAAAAAGTCATAAATACTGTCGTGCATTAGGTTACTATTTTGGTCTAGAAAATTTCTCCAATAAATAGTGGCTCAAATTAACAAATGTCTAATTCTCCGTGACCCAGGAATGCAAATATGCCTCAGTTATGGAAGAGGGATATATCTATGCCAACATCTCTCACAAGGCTACAAGTAACAGCTCAAGGTCCCAAGAGGTTTCAGTCCAATTTCCATCGGGCAGCTCAAAGCATTTTTATTTTCTCTTACTATAAGTGTACCAAGATAGCAAAGTATGAAGATGTGCAAGTACACAGAATCTTAGAGGGCTAATTTTAGGAGGGATCTTATACCTCATTTTCTATATTCTCTTGTTTAGTACAAAGGCACAAGTTCTAGCTACGCTCAGAAAAAGAGATTTATAAAAGGGCATGAATATGTAGAGGTAGAAATCATTGTACGTCAGTTGCTATACATGCCTAAAATGTCAATGACTAAAAGGGCCATATGCCCTTTCCAGAGTCATTATATTTCTATATAAGAATTTATGAATATTTTAAGGGTTTTCATCTCATAATTATTTAAAACTTTGTGATTTGCTCAATATTAGTACTTCAATATTAAGTGTACTTATTCTTCAACTGGATTTATTCTTCCAGGATAGGACATTTTAAATAGTCTCCAAGAGCCTTTTGAATAAATAAAGCTTAGATTTTGTAGACTTGCTTATTGCCTGATATTTCATTATACATGAAAAAAAGTGAAATTTCTTCACTTCTGTGAAGATTTTATTTCCTGAAAAGAGCCCTTTATCATTTTGGAAGTACCAATAAGATCAAACAAGGAGGTGACAAAATGAGCCCAAATTAAAAACTTTATTGGTAGTGAAAAACAAACTGAAGAAATATATTATTCCCTTCTTGTCACAAACATTAATTTTTATGGCAACCAATCATGAATGAAGTCTCTGGATTCATGATTATTTTGTATGCTTTTCTTGAACTAGATTTTAGGCAACTTGTCAGGTAATAGAATTTCCATATAGTTCTTGAAATGCAATTTACACTATTCATTTCATGCCAAATAGGAATAGGCATGACTTGCACATCTTTTTCATAATATAAAATCAGTCCTGAACATACAATTCATATAAATGGTTTCTAGAGTCCTAATCATGCCTACTTTATAAACCACACTGTCTTCTTACAATCAATTTTATTAATCTCACATAACTGGTATCTTGAATAAGTCAAGTTGTATGAATATAATTTCATATTTTAACCTATCCTATATCTTAATGCTTGTCCTTAGTTTAATTGAATGTCTCATGGTTTGCTATGTTTGGCTTTATGTAGAAAATAATCTTTACCCTCACATATCTGCATTCAAGCCTTTGGACTTTGTTTTTTTTTTTTTTTTTTTCAGTGAAGGTGCTTTGGATACTGATGGAACCGACTTTAATATTTTCTCTTACATGATTTAGGCTGTGCTAGTCTGGTGAATGTTTATGAGCTTATTTGATCTGTGTACATAATACTTAAAGATTTGATAAGAAAAATTATGTTGGCTGACAACATTGTGACAAATATGAATTCCAGTGGTAGAAAGGATGAAAACATTTACCTGTAAAATGACAAACCTTGATAAATAGGAAAATAAGTCCTGATGATGAGGTTTATGAAAAAAAAAGCCCAGGAAAAATATAGGGCAATAAATGCACCTGTGCCACGAAGCTAAATGCTCATGATGCCAAATCACTAATAAGCAAGGCTTGTGTAAAAATTGCTTGCTGCACAAGAATTGATCAAGAATGATGAGAAAACTCACCAAGTGATTAAGATAAAAACGCCATTCTTTTAGAATTACTACATACCGCAAAATAGAAAAATGGTAGGGAATTATCATATTAAGGCAAAAAAGTTAACCAAATACCAATTGTAAAGAATAAGGAAAATTGGCAAAAATTGATTGGTAAAAGGATATAATAGATGTAAATAATCCATGACTAATAAAATCTAAATATAACTCTCAAGACAGTATTTAGTGGGAAGCGTAGAACTTATAGCATTGAAGGACAAATGACTCTGTTAGAGATATATGAAGCTGAGATGCACACAACTCCATCACATTTTTCGTTATTTTAGATTATAAGACATAAAAGCTATTTTTTTAGAAAGTCCTGCTGAGAAACATGAAATCTTCAAACGAAGGCAAATATATTCATGCCATATCAGGTAGCTATGTAATAATTAGAATGATTAAACACTAGTAATGTCCAAGACTAGAAATAAAGTAGCAATGAGTTTAAAGCAAAATATCATTAATGAAAGAACTGCCACTTGAAAGTATCTGGAGATGTTGGGAAAATTCGTATACAACACAGCTTGCAAATTTTAAGATAATTTTTAAATGACACAATTAATACATGAATAAAGAAGCATGATGAGTGACATAAAATTGAGGCCAAAATATAACTTATTCTGCCTTACTCCTCAGTCAGTGCTATGCACTGTGATCACTTAACCACTTCTACTTTCTAGGTTTATAAACTTGTGATCATAATTGATCAAATATTCAAAAATAATTTTCTTCTACATCATCTTACAAGTCTTGATAAAAGTACATAGAAACTTATCTCTTTCTTTTGTTAAGTATCATGTAATTACATGCAGAATGACTATAGAGCAGTGTTTTAACTATAACAGTAATCACAGATTTTTAACATGTTTCAATTTTTTCTTTCTTTTACAGGCAATGGGGCAGTGAATATAGATGAAAATAGCTCATTATATATATGTGCAAATAGATACTTTTCTTGGACATAGAAAGACTGTCAGAATGAAGCATATGATTGCCTTAGTCAGTGATACTATTGCTGTGATAAATACCATGACTAAATGAAACTTAGGAGGGAAAGAGTTTATATGCTGAAACTCACTGATCATAATTCATCATGAATGGAAGTCAGGGCAATAATCTGTGGGTAAGTAATAAAGTAGAGGATATGAAGAAATTCTGCTTTCCAAGACTTGCTCAATTTGCTTTCTTACATAAACCAGGACCATCTGCTCAGAGGTGGTAATGCTCATTGTAGAGGTTGCCCACCCACATCAATCATTAATCAAGAAAATGTTCTTCAAACTTGCACACAGTTCAACTATATAGGTATATTTTCTCAACTGATATTCTTACTTCTTAGATGATTTGAACTAGTGTCAACCTGAGAAACAAACTACCTATCACAATGATTGATTTAAGTTTGGGTAGATAATATAAAGAATGCTATTAAAAGGCTGTTCCAATTTATAATAGCAACATATGTGCTAGTATTTGTTACTATAAATCCTTAGCCATGCACATTACTGGGAATTCTTTCAGACTGTTTCTTCCTTGACCTTTTCTTTCCTGTCTGACAAGAAAAGTATATGCCATAAACATCAGTTTGTATTTCTGTAATTATTCATGAGACAGGGGGTCTTTTAGCATGCTTATAGTCAATTTACTTGTCATTGCGTGGTGTGACTTCAATGATAACTTCTTTATATTAATTTCTCTTTGGTACTTTTTTGTCTTTTCCTTACCCTTACACACAACATTTATTGTATATTCTTCATTCTATATTTCAGATATATGTCCATTATATCAAGTATAAAAAATTTTGTCAGTCTAGAATTTTTCTCTTAAATGTGTGGCATCTTTTATTATTCATATATTTAAAGTTGAGTTAATCCTATTAATATAAAGTACTATATACATTGTATCATGAAATAAACAATTAGAGTAAATATTGAAAATAATGATGAGACAAAACAATCAGGGAGAGAAGAACAAGCAAAGTTAAATGAATGAAAAGAAAAAGGGAATAGGTATTACATGAAGAAATTTTTTTCAACAATAAGAATATTCAAAAACAAAATTCAATCAATATAAGACAGAATGTAAAAGTTAACAATATATTTTAAATAAATAAATAAACAGAAATTTTGTAATGTAAAGATAATATAGCAGAGTAAATAAAAGGGGAAATTTGTAGTGGGGAGAAGAAAAAGTAATTAAAAAGAAAATTTATTGGACAGTAATGAAAAATTTATAAACAAAATTAGATACATGCATGAAGGGATTGAAAACTTCAAAATGTGAGTAAATATAATAAAATAAGAATAAAGCTAAGAGTGTGATATAAAAGAGATGAAATGTGGGAGATGTTTTGGGGGCATCAAACAATAGTTATATAAGTGGAGTAAAACAGTAGTTGAATTCTTGGACTCTTCTCTTTGGTGTGTGCTGGAGTTAAGCTTCTATTGGACAAGTGCTGATGTCACTCAGAGCTGTCTCATTCACTTTAACATCTTTCCTCCTTGAGTACCAAGGACATTTGTGGGCCACAGTTTGTTTATATGGACAGTTTCTTTACCTTCCTGAGGTAAAGCCCATGAGGTGGCTTTTCTTCTAGCTACAGATCTTTCCAGGTTTCCGTGGAAGTTGGAAAAGCAACCATGACACCATTATCTATACAGGTCTTAAATCTCTCTTAAAATTTCAAATCTTCCTGACCATTAATCATAATGCTGTGAGTTTCAACTAACCTGTAGTAGTGTTAGCATTTTCCAACTGCAGGAGTGACAGTGGCTCCAGAAGTTGAACCACCCTGTGACTTCAGATTCAACACTCTTAAATACAGGATGCCTCTCCATAGATGAAATACAATTCTAGGAAATGAGGGTAGTGTTGCCTTTTGCCATATATCTCTGTCTGGAACATACTTCTTGTCCTCTGTACTTTCTTGCCTCATCAGTATCTAATCCTTTTGTACTCCACTACTGCCTTCCATGGATATCACTTGCTCTGAGGATTGAGCAGATTAAATTCAGCCTTCTTATTTTGTGGTTATTTCCCATCCCCATTCTCTGCACCTAAAGTAGTTCATTTTCAAACATTCAGTATTTCCCCATATTCTTGTCCACTGCTGGTCCATCTGGCAGAAGAATCACTGTATCATGAAAACCTACAACTATTTTTTAGGCTTGTGATAGTTGGGTGTATACCCTGAAGGTAAGAATGCCACAGCAGTGGCATTCTGTGTGGGTTATTTCCTTTCCTTTTATCTGCATCATTACTTTCTTACTTTGAAGTCTTCAACATGCCATCATTCCAACAGCTTTTAGGAACAGACTTCACTTCTTAGCCTAACCCATGGAGCCAGTTTCTTCCCAACAATTTTAACAGGAAGTGTTTTTCTTTTTCTTTCTCCCACCCTCTGTGTGTGTGTGTGTGTGTGTCTGTCTGTCTGTCTATCTGTCTCTGTGTCTGTGTATGTCTCTGCCTCTCTCACTCTCACTGAAATTTCCTATAGATGGATTTTTCTGAGGTTATGCCATCCATAAAGGTTTCGGGATAAGTATATTTTATATACTTTTAATTTTAATGCACAGCTTCATTTTATTCATTGTTTTATAAATTTTAAACAAATTCATGCAACCTATATTTTAATTTTTATTTTTATGTGAAGAAATATTTTTCTGGAGTTGGCATTACACAAAGGAAACATATTTATCAGAAAAGTGTTCACAGTTGTAGGAAAAGAGACAACCTGTGGTTTTCAGACCTAAAAGCTAACATTTTATCCACTACAGACTGGAACCTCCTGTAGAGTAGTTGTCAGAGAAAGCAAAGCATTTTTGGTAACAAAAAGTTAATATAATTATATAGATTATTTTTAAGAGCTTAGAAAATTTCTATATGGTCAAAGTGTGTCTACAAATTTGTAGACAGTTATCTAGTTATTAGAACTACTGATCTTGTGTTAAGTTTCAGTTTCTTGTGGTAGTGATAAAACACTGACCAAAACCAACTTGGGAATTTACTTAATCTTACACTTTATCATCCATAAGAGAGTCAGGCACTGCAAGATCTCAGGGCAGTAACCTGGAGGTATGAAAAAAACAATGACATCATAGGAATCCCACTTACTACCTTGCTTCCCCTGGCTTGCCTAGCCTGGTTTCTTACATAACACTGGACAATCTGCCCAGGGGTGGTACTGCTCCATATTTTTCCCTAGAGAGCACACTGTTCCAAATAATTTCTCAATTGAAGTTTCTTTATTCCCAGATGACTCTAGTTTGTGTCAACTTTACAAAGACTAACCAATACAAATCCTAAAAAATATTACTATATATGGAGAAAATGTGTGAGACTATAGAAGAAAGCTTGAGAATTAACAAAAAAAACCATATATGTAACACTATAGATTACCTTGTGGTTATATATTATTTATGATTTATTAAAGCATGCTTGAGGATAGCCACAAGCCATAGAAGCCAGGCACAAACCTTTAATCGCAGTAGCCAGAAACTAGGAAGTGGTGGTATACACTTTTAATCCTAAAACTCAGGATTAAGACATAGACAGATCTCTCTGAGATCAAGGCCACACAGGGATACACATGGTTGAATCTGTCTAAAAGAGTAACAGACCTTTGATCCCAGCACTACAGAGGCATAAAAGATAGAAGCAGGATCTTCAGTATTCAGTAGGAGGCATTGCTTTTCCAGCCACACTGAAGCTAGGAAGGCTCAGTAGTAAGTATCAAGGAGGATATGAACACTTAAGTCTCAGGATTCTACAGCCATGCTGAGGAGAGGCAGCAGGACTGGCCCATTCAGTCTGAGGTAGTGGTATTTTGCTTTTCTGTTCTTCAACTTCATGTTTCAATCTCCATATCTGACTCTGGGTCTTTTATCTTTCATGTTATCCAACCATATAGAAATGACTAATGTACAAGAAAAGTTTAAAGAATAATGATATGAGAATAAACTTTACAAGTAATAATTTTATGATGAAGCATCATAATTTCCTTATAAATATTAGCTACCTTTTGCTGATATCTAAGGAAGAACACAAGAAAGGAGGTTTCATATTTTTATTTCTGTGGCTGTGATAGAATGCTGTGATGAAACATCTTCAAGAGAAAACACTTTGTTCCACTTGCTATAACCTGTAATTCTAAGTGGAATGAAATATTTTCTCTTTCAGTAACTAGTCATATTCACAGCTAAGAGCCGTGAGCAATGAATGTATTCTTTCCTAGTATTCAACTCACCTTCTCTATTCCAGAGCTCAAAAACCCAGTAAATGGTGTCTTTTAAACTACAATTAATTAAGGCAACCAAGAAAATCCCCTGCAAACATGCCCATAAACCAAACTGACCTAGACAATTTCTCACTAAATGTCATTTCTTAATGATAGGAATTTTGATGAGTTTTCAGATGGAATGTAAAAGTAATTCTAGACAACAAATGCTAGTATGAATGTAGGACAGGGAGATTGTTAGACATGGCTGATAAAAGGGTAAACTAGTCCAGCCACTTTATAAATAAAATTATAGAATACTGAAAAAAATTGGAAATTGAATTGAATTTCCATATGATAATCTATACCACTCTTGAACATGTACCCAAAGAATTCACTACTGTCTTACTACAGTATAACGAGTATGGTTTTTTCCTCCTGCCGCTGCTGGTCTTGTCCCGCCGCCACCCCAGCCCCAAATAATGCACAGAGACTCTGTATTAGATATTATACTGTTGGCCAGTTACTACTTTCTTATCGGCTAGCTCTGTCTTAAGTATTAACCCATTTATGTTAATCTATGTATTTCCACATGGTCTTCTTACCCGGAGCCGGCTGCCGCGTACTGCTCTCTCCAGACCCTCCATGTTGACTCCTCCTTACTACTTCCTTGTCTCCTAGTCCCTCCTATCCCACTTCTGACACCAGATAATGCGGTTAAATAAGGATCAGGATAAACAAATAGGCCGAATAGGTGTTTATTCAGGGAGAAAGAACTTACAACCTAGACAGAAGAACACCAGGAAATTCAACCCGATCCTCTCCTGTCCAAGTCACGCAAGCAAGAGGGCTTTTCCTCGCTCTCCCTTCTGACCTCCTTCCACAGGTCACCCCGCCCATGGTTCCACTCCCCAATGGCCGTGGTCAGTGCCACAGAAGGACTATCCCACTACACTACAGAGACACATAACCATCCCTAATAATTGTTTCTTGATACATAAGAGCTGGAAAAATAGAATCAACCTAGATATCTATCATCTGAAGAATGGATAATGAACATGTGGCACCTCTACACAATTGGATCTTACTTACCTGAAAAGAAAAATGAAACTAAGAAATTTGCAGGTTCATGTATTACACTGGCAGGGTGGAGGATATACTGAGTAAAATAATCCAGACAACCAAAGACACATGACTTGAATTATGAGTATTCCAGCTTCAAATATTTTGTTTTGTATGTTTAATGTGGAGTGTATGCAGCAGCTAGGAAACTGAAAATGGGCCACTGGTGGGGGTACTGCATTTTGAGAGGGAAGATAGAAGAATATGAAATTAGCAAGTGGGTATACTGGCATCAGAAAGGATTTAAAAAGTACTTTCCTGATGTGAGTGATGCAATGAAGGGCAGAAAGGAGGCTTAGCCAACTTTAAGTGTGAATGAAAAGTTACTTTGGATCATTAAATTAAATTTAAAATGTAATATGAGTTGATAGTAGAACACATATGGTATAAAAAAAATGATGGAAGGGATTCCTGGAGCCAAAGATTTAAGCAGGGATGAGAAAGATGCAGCAAGAAGCTCGATAAAAGCCAACATATGAATGTGTGTGTGTGTGTGTATTTGATTTAAATTACAAAAAAAACTTGTTTTATACATCAATCCCAGTTCCACCACCCTCCCATCTTCCCCTGTTCCCCCCACCAACCCCCATCTCATCCCCTTTCTGTTCCTCAGGGAGGGTAAGATCTTACATGGGTGATTGTTCAAAGCCTGCCATATCATTTGGAGCATGTCCTAGGCACTCCCCAAAGCTGAGGGAGTATTCCCCTATGTGGAATGGGCTCCCAACATCCACTCATATACTAGGCATAAATACTCATCCAGTACCAGAGCCCCCATAGACTGCCCAGGCCTCAAAAATAACAACACATTCAGGGAATCTGGGTCAGTCCTATGCTGGTTTCCCAGATATCACACTAGATTCCATGAGCTCCCCCTTGTTCAGATCAGCAGTTTCCATTGCTTTCTCCAGCCTGTGCTTCAACCCTTTGCTCATCATTCCTCCCTGGCTGCAACTTGATTTCAAGAGTTTGGCTCAGTGTTTAGCTGTGGGTGTCTGCTTCTGCTTCCATCAGCTACTAGATAAATGCTCTAGGATGGCATATAAGGTAGTCATTGATCTCATTATTGGGGTAGGGCATTTAAGGTAGCCTCTCCACTATTGCTTAGACTTTTAGTTTGTATCATCCTCGTAGATCTCTGGCCAATTCTCTACTGCCAGATTTCTCTTAAAACATATAATGGCTCCCTATATTATGATATATCTTTTCTTGCTTTCCTCTATTCTTTCTCTGACTCAATCTTCCTGCTCTATCATACCCACCTCTCTACTCCTCTTCCCACTATCTCCCCCTCCCTTCCCCCATGCTCCCAATTTGCTCAGGAGATCTTGTCCCTTTCTCCTTCTCCAGGGAACTAAGTATGTCTCTCATAGGGTCCTATAAGCTAATTAAAATTGTAAATTTTTAAAAAGAATTTTGCACAGAAATGACCCATATTAGTAAACAATTCTGTTGCAAATAAGCAGTGTTTATTTAAATGAATATATCAGTGCCAGTTGCAGGTTTCTTCCCCACAATTTATTGGTCAGGGATGTTCCCAGGGTACTTAAAACAATGGAGACTATTGCTATTGGTCTTGGTTGCCTACCATAACTAGATATCAAGACCCTGTTGTTAAAGACAGACCACAAATTGTTTACATGGCACAGAGAAATCATTATTGAACTAATCAGGAAACTCATTTTCTGCTCTCTAGTTTTCATATGCAGGAAGTGCTACATAGGAAGATGGGGAAGAAAAGACATTATGTTCTTATACAGAACTAGGCCCTGTGGTCTGCATTACTGACTTGCCAGCCAATAGACATCCAGTGTTGTAACGTTGGCAAAACTGTTCTAGGGTGTAGTGAATTGCTCTGCACTCTGGATTGCATCTGAGGCATGCTTCAAGAGAGAACTCATGCCATTCTTATAGTAAAAACATAGTCAAAAAACCATTGCCATGGAAGTCATATGTCCTAGGACAGACCTTATTATTGTTTTTCCAGATGGTCATGTCAAACAGCTTTATTAATATTTTTATTTATATCCATAGATTTGTACTGATTCTGAACTTTGTCATAGAAGGTTCTTATTGCAATAAGTAAGAGCTTATACAGAGATTAATTTCCATTTAGACCAAAGAATAAGTGACAGTGAGTACTCAGTCATATCTAGGACATCTTTATCTATCTCCCCTATGTCAGGACTCAGAAAATGTCATGGGATATGGTGCAGAGTGAACATCAGTAGTGAGGATGTTCATGTATGCTGTAAAATTATTTCTTCTTAATATGGCTTGGCTGTTACACACATAAAATAATAGCAACTGTGACTACCCACACAAGTCCAGCAGACAATAAGACCAGTAACAAATTTCAGTAAGCAGAGGAACTACTTGTTGAGGAACTATTGGTACTTGATGGCTAATAAGAGGAGTCATTTTTCTGTAGAGACATTGCCACTGGTAGGTTCCCCGTACCCCAGTGAATGACCTTACACCCATGCACATATGGGCAATACTACTTAAACTCAGTTGATTAAAAGCAATTATTTTAAAAGAACATGAAATTGTGGTGGGAGTTCTGAAGACAGTTATAAGGGAGAGTGGGGCATAGATAGGATCAAGATACAGTATAATTAGGTATTTATCTATAGGTAAGTGAGCTGGGTTTTCTCCATACTCTCAAATTTAAGGTATATCATCACAAAATAAAAGATTCTTCCAGGTGAATCTAGGTTATATGTAATTGGAAATTATATCTAAATATCATCAGAAGTTTACTAAAGAAATGAAGAGAGCACAAACCTAAAAGAGCACCTCTGTACTTTTGATTCAATTGAACAATCTATATTGAGTGTTTTTGATCTGCTGTCATTTATTATATTATTATGTTAGCCCATAACCTGGATACACATTCACATTAACATAAACAAAATATATAAGAAAGATGTTATGCAAGTAATTTTACAAAACATTACCAAAGCTGTTTTCTGTTTCAAAATAACATTCCAATATTGATGTGTATCTTAGTAGTAGAGCACTTGCCTGATATAAGAAACTTATGTTCAATTTTCCAGTAATAATAATAATAACAGTAATAATGATTATTATTCAATGAAATGAAAACTGGCTGAGAAATACTTATCTATGCAAATCTGATAAAACCCACCTCAATTAAAAGAGGGAAAACTTGGCATCTTTGATGACATTTAATTCTGCTTCAGTTTTTGAAGAGAGTATGTGTGTATTTATGTCAGGTGATAACATTAAAGGAAAATTTTTGGTATTTATTACTGATAGGCTTGGGCATTCTCTTTACTATAAATAACTGACTCCAGGGGAGGAAACAGGAGACTAGAAGTAATCATGTATTTCTAAGTGTTCTCATGTATATATTGATAAACACCCAATCACAATCATACATAGTATGACTATTACTGTGTAAACATTATTTCTCCCTTGCCATTTTACTTCAAATTAAGTAAGAAAAAAAAACACAAATGACAACATATGTTGGGGAAGATGTGGAGAAAAGGAAACACTCCTCCATTGCTGGTGGGAGTCATATTGGAGATTAATATGGCAGATCCTCAGGAAAATGGGAATCAGTCTACCACAGGACCTGGCATTCCCACTCTTAGGCATATACCCAAATGATCCACAACTACGCAACAAAGACATGTACTCAACTATGTTCATAGAAGCATTATTTGTAATAGCAAGAACCTAGAAGCAACCTAGATGTCTCTCAACTGAAATATGATAAAGAAGATGTAGCACATTTACACAATGGAATACTACCCTGCAGATGAAAAACAAAGCAAAAACCAAAAACCAAACCAAACCAAACAAAACAAAACAAACAAACAAACAAACAAACAAACAAAATGGAATCTTGAAACTCTCAGGCAAATGGATGGAACTTGACGAATCCATCCTGAATGAGGTAACTCAGTCACAAAAAGTGGAACATGGTATGTGCTCCTAGTATATTTATTTTAGACATAGAGCAAAGGATTACCACCCTACAATTCACAGCACCAGAAAAACTAGGTTACAAGGAGGAATCTAAGAGATTCATACATGGTCCTGTAACCCCCTGCATGGACCCCTGAGGCACCTTGAGCTAGCCTGAAGCTGTTGGCCAGAACTCTTTGCCCCAAGGCTTTTGTTGGTACTCTTCCCATGACACACAACTCGTGACAACACACCTCGTGACACACACCCCATGACAACAATACATTGTGATAACACAGGGAGGAGCTAAGCCAAAAAATTCCTGTAGTTTTCCACTGTGCCCTCAATAAACGGCATTTGGCATTTGGCGTTCCGACTTTGCCATTGAATGAATAACCTGCTGTCTTGTCTTTATTCGTGGAAGAGATGGTAGCGCCGATGCTACATGGACCCTTACAGAAGAGGAAAGGAACAAGATCTCCTAAGCATATTGGGAGTGGGGGGGACAGTGAGTGGAAAGAGAGCTAGTAGAAAGAGAAGGGAGGAAAAGAAAACGTGGAACTAGGAAGATTGAGTCAGGAGAGGAATAGATGAAAGAAAAAAAAACATATATATATATGGAGAGAGAGAGAGAGAGATACCATAAAAGAGGGAGCCATTATATGTTTGAAGAGAAAACTGACTCTAGAGAAATATCCAGAGACCTACCTACAAGACTGACCCCAAGTAGCAATTTGAGCAACAGTGGAAAGTCTACCATGAATACCCTTCCCTGATAATGAGATTAATGTCTAACTTATCCACAATCAATGAGCCCTCATCTAGTAGCTGATGGAAACAGAGGCAGACACCCACAGCTAATCTCTGAGCCTAACTGGAATCCAGATGCAGAGAGGAAGAACATGATCAGGCTACAGAAACCTACTGAGACAGCTGACCTGAAAAAGGAGGAGCTAATTGGCCCCAAAACTGATAGCTTGGAATCCAGCACTGAACCTACTTAGACCCCCTGAACATGGGTCTCAGTTAGAAGGCCTGGGCAGTCTAAGGGACCTCTGGCAGTGGAACCAGAATATATCCCTGGTATGCAAAAGGATTTTGTAAGTACATTCCCCATGGAGGGATATTCCCTTAATCTAGAGGCAGGAGGGAGGGCCTAGTCCCTTCTCCAAATGATTTGATATTTTTTGTGGACCCCTCCTAGAAGGCATCACCCTCCCTGTGGAGTGGGGGTGATGGGATGGGAGGGTAGTTGGGGAGCATGGAAGGGAGGGAGAGAGGGGTGAGTGATAGGGAACCTGGATCAATATAACACAAGACAAAATAAATAAAAATAGAAAGACAGAAAAATAATTCAATATATATCTGCCTATTTCTTCATCTTTGGTTCTTTTCTTTGAATGCTAAAATTCTGTCATGAGATACATGACATTTTGTAATTTTGTATTTGTGCCTCTGATACATTAACATCTTTGCTCTTTATGAGATTGTGTATATGTAAGTGTGCACAAGTGTATGAGTGTGTGTGTGTGTGTGTATGTGTGCATGTGTGTGTGTGTGTGTGTTGTGTGTGTGTGTGTATCTATGTACAGATGCCACAGAATATTTGTGTATTTCAAAGAACAGTTTGGGGCTCAGTTCTCTCCTTCCATCTTGTGAATCCTAGGGATCAATCCCATGTTGTTAGACTGGACAGCAAGAGGCATTACTTGTAGAGACATCTTGTTGGCCTCAGTGTCACAATTCTTATGGAATGTCCATCTCAACCCCTAGTAGTATCAAAAAGGATACAATATAGAATTCCCTATTTTCTGTTAATATTGCATTTTAATTCCTATACCTTGAATGATAGTTTTCTATCTTTTTACTATTAACATCGTATGTTTTGTTGGGTGTAGATTTCATCTTGACTAAGGTTTCATTTCTTTATTTTTGCCCAATTTGTAAGTTTACTATTTTAGAGACTTAGAATTTTGTATTACCTATGGGTTTGGATATATTTTGAAATTTATGTACTCTGTGTCTTTCACCTGTGACTCTATTTTCTTTTATATAAGTAGATACCTTAAAATTATTTTCTTCATCCATTTTCTTACTAGTTATATTTCTTGTATTTTAAAATTATAGTGTTTTACCTAGTACTTAAACAACATATGTATCTCTTTTATTATATTCACTATTCAAAGACAATTCTTTGGTATTTAGTGCTAAGATGTTGATACTTCATTGGTATTTATTAATTATTCATACTAACCATCATTTTAAATCCATTTCTTCTATTTCTATTTCCTCGTTCCTAAATAAAACATCAAAATTGAACCTTCTTTACATATCGTTCTATCTTTAACACAAATGAGTCTTCCTTCACCAAATTCACAGCATTCTACATGACTAATTTTCATCAAGTTACTTTGATCATTCTTGGTCTTCTGATTCTCAAAGTAAGGTCTTTTCTGGGTCGGTGTGGAATTAAATGAAGCAACAGAGCAAAATATCCAGGGCATCAAAAATGATCAGTTAATATCTGTCTCATGTTTATTCAGTGTATTTTGTAGGATTATCCAGAGCTGCAGAATTTTAAAATATATATGGAATGTATTGGAATGACTTACAATTTGTGGTCAGTCTAATTCAACAATGTCTGGATAAGAACAGAATGCCAAAGTATCTAGTTCTTGTTCAGTCCATGAGGCTGAATGTCTCAGGCGCTCTTCATTATATACTGAAATTCAGAACTTTTAGGCTCTAATAAAAGTGAAAGTATGTACTGCCTAGCAAGCCAAGGGCAAGCAGACAAAGAGAAAAAGCTTCCTTCTTCCATGTCCTTATATAGGCTTCAAGTAGAAGGCATGACCCAGATTAGAGGTGTTTTGTTACTTTTGTTTTGTTTTGTTTTCAATCTCAAAAGAACTTAATTAAAGGTGTATCTTCCACTTGTCAGCTAGCTGACAACCAAGAATAGTCATCAGATTCAGGTTCAATGATGGGAGTCAAAGTAAATTCATTTACTTAGTCTCTTGATACTATTTTAATATTAGTGAGGCTCTGAGTTGACAGTTTTCAGCTACAATACTCTTTTGAGGGACAAGCATATTTCCACTTAACTTCCCCTTAATATTTTCCTTTTTTCCTCTATTCTATCTAGAAACATAATTCAATCTTCAGTTTTTGAGCACATGGAAAATGACAGTCTTCTCTGTATGTATTCTAATACAAAGATAATTTCAAATGTTAACGACAAAATCCATGTTACACTTAATAATAAAGAAGTGTTTTGATGCACCACAGACAATTTAGTGATGCTTTTCTTCTTTGGTGTTGCCCGGATGGGATTCTAGTTTCAGCTAGACTTCTTCACTTATGTGGTGACTACATACTAAGTGATTTAGGATGCTCATTTCAGAGAACTTAAATCAGCATATTACCTCTCAATGGCCAGTAAGTTAATTTTGCATGCTGTCATAATAGGACAGAATGCAGGGCTAGGAAACTCAATTACTGTGCTATTTTTAAGTATTTGTTTCCATTATATTATCAGTGTATACTTTGTTAGGTCACAAGTCAGTGTTTTTAAGATATAAAAATCAAACCATTAATATAATTAAAATTCTTCTCATTATAACAAATATGTGGGAAAAAGAGTGACAGAAACAATATCCTCCAAGAAGTATCTCAAAGTATAGTTTGACAGAGATGAACCTATAAATAAGTGAAGTCCAATTCCAAGGTGTCCAAATAAGAACCTATTGTGCCAGTTAGGTTTTTGAAAACTTGACTAAAAGTACAGTCATCTCTGAGGAGAAAAGGTTGAGGAAATGCCTAGGCAGTTCTGTGGGAGAGCAAAGTTGTGATAAATGCAACCCATGGGCAAGTAGTTCAGGACTATATAAAAAAGCAAGCTGAACAAGCTGTGAGGAGTAAGCTAATAAGCAGTACACTTCCATCAACTCTGCTTCAGTTCTGGGATTCAGGTTCTTGTCTTGAGTTCCTGCCCCCTTCCTGATGGACTGTGTTCACGTTGTTTAAGCAAAACAAATCCTTCCTTCCCCATCCCAAGTAGTGTATTACAGCAATAGATAACAAAATGGAACATCATTTTTGATGGATGATATGTGTGACAGTGGCTGAAAAAGAGAAAATTGTTAGATTTGGGAGGAAAATAAAAAAAAAATAGGAATGAAAAAAATCTTGACAGAACTCAAATGTAATGCTTTGTATGTGTAGTTCAGTGGTAGAACATATCTCTGGT
The DNA here is from genome assembly GCF_943737965.1 of Phodopus roborovskii. Classification (NCBI taxonomy): domain Eukaryota; kingdom Metazoa; phylum Chordata; class Mammalia; order Rodentia; family Cricetidae; genus Phodopus; species Phodopus roborovskii. Next base: position 59,237 of record NW_026126216.1, on the reverse strand, counting down.
ATCCTTAAGGCTCTGTATTTTCTCCTCAACATCACAAAAAATTAAAGAAAATATAGTTTCTTAACTTCAAAAAGAAGTAGGTCTTAGTAGAGCATCTGGTTCTGACAGTCTCAGTTGCATTCATTAAGCCAGTTATTAATCACAGATCATTCACTAATGAAAGTGAAAGCAAAACTAAAATATTTTCTCATATGTTTGTTAAATTTCAAATAATACTATTTAATTTGCTTTTATTTTTATTAAATGAATGATTTTTACATTCATTTTATCTGGATATAGTCAGCTATCTCACACTATTTTCTAATTTTTATTTATATAATATTTATTTTAGGTACTATTATAATTCTATGATTCAGAATTCATTTTATAATATGTCCTTTTGCTATTTTTGTTCAAGTATCAACTGCAAAAAGGTGTTAAAATGTCAAGTGGATTGATGTGAAATAAAAATAAGAACTATTTTTGTCTAGAATATGAGGCCAGGTTTTCATGCAAAGGGATTCAGATCTCATTGCTTAAAATAATTATTCAAAATATTAATATTATGGAGTTTTTTGGATGATACTAAGCATGTGTTACTAAATATAGTTAATTTGGAAGATCATCACAATTTGTGAAAAATACATTTGGACCAAGATTTATAAATGCATGCATTCCCAATTTTCCAGAGTCCTTATTAATCTGTCATTAATTTCTTGTCTCTCCTTGCTACCATTAAATACTGAATATCATTTATATAAACAATAAATATAATAGACAGTCCCCAAAGCCTAATAAGAAATAGAAGTCTCGTTGTTATAACTAGAAGTGGAAGGTGAGTATTCCACCATTAAAAGTAAGAGGAAGTGTTGGTGGAGATGTCCTTTAGATGAATGTGTTCTATAACAATAACAACAAAAAACAAAAGTTCCAGAATGAAGTGGGAATGTTAGACCAATAGCATGACTCTTTCTGCTTACTTCCCAAAATGCATGTATACTTAATATGTAATACAATAGAATGCATTAGTAGGTACTAATATATTTTACAATGTATGTTAATTGAAATTAAATGAGTGATTAATATATCAACTTCTTTAGCCATCTAAGTATATTCAAGTGCCTGTTTACCAAGGACAGAAGATATGAACACAGCATGCTTGCCTATTTTTGTTATAAAAATAAATATAATAAATCATCCTAAGGACTATTTTCAGCCTGGGTGCCTTAAATATGTCCACAGTTGGTTAGATCATGAACCCTAGAAGAGAAAGTAGTACTGCCACTTTAGTAAATCAGTAGAATTTACAACTATTCTAAGTATTTTATATCCACAGATATGTGGAAATTCCATTTCATCAAACTTTACAGGATCAGAAACATGAAGTGAAATGGCAACAAATTTAAACCTCTGGAAAAAACTAAGTCAATATAAAATATTCTTCTCTTAATGTGCTCCACACCCTAAGCAGTTTTACTTTTACTTCACTTTAAAACAATCATGAAATTTTACACCAATTTTTGGAGTGGGTAAAGAAAGAAGGCAGGGTTCAGAATGAATGGTCCATGGCCTGATTAGTTTGGTCTGATAAGGTATAGGCATGACAGACCTACTAGAACAAATGGAGGAGCAGGAATTGCCACCACCAAGAATGTGATAGTTCTTGTAGCTTTTACACAATATCTTCAGTGGTTTCTAGCACAGGTAGCTCAATCAAGCTATAAACTTCTAGAAAGCCTGGGAGTGGGTAATAAGCTCAGCTGCCTTGGAGTTGTCCATAACAGAAACAGTGGCTGCCTTCTTAACCTTAACCTTTCTCAACATAAATCTTGTCCTCTCTTCTTCCTGTTGAACCACCTAATGGGGTTTCCAGTACTTCTGTGAACTTCCTGAACTTCAGAAATATCTGAGATGCATTATGCTAGAGTTTTCCCTGTGACATCATCAGATATCTGCCTGAAGAACAGTTTTTGCATGCCAGTCAGTTAGTTCTAAAACATATAAATGAGCTAACACAAACCTGAGTACCTCTCTGGAGAAAAGCAGCAGTATCTGCGTAACATAGTCCTCGTGGTTACTGGTTTAGAGCCCAGAAGTTGGCTCCCAATATTCCAGAAGAGAATCACAGAGTAATGTTGATGTTTTAGTATATTCCTTAGTTGAGAGTCAGTAAAAGATAATCAATTTCTGTTTCCAATTGGTAAAAAACGAGTGTACTTCCTACTCTTCAGTTTTCTGAACACCATGGGAATGGATTAAGAATGACAGCTCTGTGCACAGCACCCACATTGCATAGGGCAGAATTCACCATACTTCCAGAGACTGTTAAATCCAAGCAGAATTACTGAATGGTCTTAAACACTTTGGAGGTTGATGGGAGATTTCATTCTGTAAATATGTTTCTCATATTGGTTAATGAATAAAAGACTGTTGGCCAATAGGAAAGCAAGATAGTAGGGACTAGGAGACCAGGAGGAAAGAAGAAGTAGAAGGGAGGAGATTGAAGATTGAAGAAAGAGAAAGCAGAACACTGGACTCTCTCTCCTGTAAGATGAGACCACATGGGAATACTTAGATTAATAGAAATGGGTTAACATTTAAGAAAGAGCTAGCCAATAAGAAACAAGTAACTGGCCAACAGTATTACTATCTAATATAGCTTCTTTGTGTGTTATTTGGGGCTGGTGAAGCTATGGGACCACACCAGCAGGAAAACCAACCATGACATAATGGCACTGAACGTGTACCTGAGAACCTCCACTTAAAACTTAACAAAAGCTTAAAAAAGAGTTTTAGAAACAAAAAGAACAAAGACAAGCAGCATTTTCCTCGGCTGGGCTCTGTTTTGCTAGGGAAAATCAGAAAATTGCCTGGCTCCTTTAAGGGACTTTTCCTGACTCAGCATAAGCAGAAAAGAACCTAAAGGCTTTTAAAGAGCTCCCCTAACAACTGAATGGTGTGTACTAAACCTGGCAATGGCAGTGACTACATCTTGAAGACGGCAGCATGCTGCTGGATAGCTGTGTAGCCCTAGGCAGTGAGCACAGCTCTCAGTTCTAGTAGTAAAATACCTGCTGCCATCTTGGATAGACCATGGCTAATACAGCTGTGGCTTTCATTTTAGCAATCTTGTTTATCAGATAAAAGACCAGTGACCTGAAAAAGATAGATATTTACAATAAAGACAAATTCACATTAAGAAAAACCACTAAAGGTTTACAGTGTTTTAAAATATATGTAGGCTTGGGAGAGAAAAAGAATAAAATGGTTTTAAAAAGATAGAGAGTAGCCAGGTATGGTGGCATATGCCTGTAATTCCAGCACTAGGGAGACAGAGGCAAACAGATGTCTCTGATTTCAAAGAAAACCTGGTATACAGAGTTAATTACAGGACAGATAAAAGTTACTCAGAGATACCTTTTCTCAAAAAATGAAAAAATAGAAGTAGAAGGAATTGAGTAATAAAAAAGCCACATAAAGATGGAAAGCACAGAGAAACTTAGCATACTATATGCTATTCTGTTGTCTTTAAATTCTTTGACTGCTGAGGAAATAACAACTGTTAAAAGAAATGCTGCCAAATTAATTCAATTAATATATTTTAAAAATGCTTTGACTTCAAAATTTAAGTCTAAGGACAGTTTACTGTGGAAAAGGATTTCTATTTTTCTTTCCACAGAAAATGAAAAGCTGTAGATTCCTTCCAGACTAACATGGTTTGATCAAGCAAGAGCCCTTGAAACAATGCCCATGGGGCAATGCAGCCTTGGAGACCACTACAGCCAGGACTTCTCGATCTTCTTAGGATCTCCCATGACAGCGCCCCCTACAAGCAGGAAGTAATTTGGAAAGAATGACGCCCAAATTCCCAAATATTGTTTATAAAAGTTTGTTTTCATTTCAGTGGGATTAGTCATAAATGGTTAATGACCACAACCAATCTTTTTAAAGGTACATTTATGGTACATAAATGAATACTTTGTTTTGGAAATGATTTTCATTTATTGATACAATCTATGGTCAATTTTCCGATAAGTATATTGCTCCTCTTTTTTAGGTATTGTATTTATAAAGCTCATTTAAAAATATAATGTATAATTTAGTACAGGTTATAGATAGTTACCTATGCTAGTTAAGTTAGTTAGGTTTTCAAGATGTATTTTTGATGAATAGGCATTCTTCAAACCTTTCAAAGACTTACAGAATATGGCATTTAAAATTGTTTATGGTTTTTCTTGACAGTGAGGCACAACTGCTTCTGGCAATACCACCTGTGTCAGAAAGGAAGATGAACATCATAGAAAAACGTTAAGGAGTTTGCTTCCAATATGACAAGACCAGCCATTTGGGCAAGATACTGCTATTATCTGGACTGTTTGACTTTATGCTGTATAAACTGTACATGCAGAACCCACAGGAAAATGACTGCTGATACAGGATGAACATTTGCTCCAGGGTTCCTGGTTCATGGAAGAGTCTACCAGACATTTTGCAGGACACAGAGAAAAGTGACTGACAAAATGCCAATACAGGTGGACAGTTCAAAGTTTCCTGCTTTGCTTAAAAGTCTGCCAGACACTCTATGGCCTGTGGGCTTAAAATGGAACATTGCAGAAGAACTTCGGGTGACTGACCAGGCAGTGAGTTGACTCTGTCATTTCTAGAGTTTATATATTATCCTTCTGTGGTTTTGATGAGTTGAAGACAGATAGTTTTGGTTATAGTTTTCCTTAGTTAGAATTAAAGTTACATATAAGACTTTAGACACACAAAGGTAGGATAGATGATAGAATATTTTCTTAAAATCTTGCTAAATGTTAATGGACTGAACATTGTAAACTATCATTCTTATTTGATAACTGTTTTGTTATATACTTTCTATGTTAAGGTTAAACCCCTTCTTTTTATTTTAGACAGAAAAGAGGAGATGATGGGAGATGTCATTCTGTAAATATGTTTCTTGTATTGGTTAATGATTAAAAGACTGTTGGCCAAAAGGAAAGCAAGATAGGCAGGACTAAGAGACTAGGAGGAAAGAGGAAGTAGTAGGGAGGAGATTAAAGATGGAGGACTGAGAGACAGAACACCCACAGGCCCCTCTCTCTGGTAAGATGAGACCACATGGAAATACATAGATTAATAGAAGTGGCTTACTATTTAAAACAGAGCTAGCCAATAAGAAACAAGTAACTGCCCAACAGCATTTATATCTAATATAGCCTCTCTCTGTGTTTTTTGGGGCTGGGGAGGCTGCGGAAGCAGACCTGTGGGAAAACCAACCATAACAGGAGGTTATGTTTCTTTTTGTTGGACAAACTCATGCTCACTTTCCTTTGGACTTCTATATGAACTCCTCGTTAAGTTATTATTTTTAGAACCTGGCTAACACCGAAGATTAGTACAAGAGAATTGAAGTCACTACTTTGACCATACCTAACCATATACTAAGCCATTTGAATTCGCTTGCATTATGAAATCAAGTAATTATGAATATTTAGAATATATGACATCTAGAATGCTATAAGTATAGCTAAATAGGTGATACTAGTTGGAGCTCAGAAGTCTAGAATGTCAATAGTACCTTAGAGAATAAGGACAGTGTTCGTGAAGTTTTTAATGGAAAAGGGGGCTGTATATTTTTTTTTTTCAAAATGGAAGCTAACATAGTCTGTAAAGTGCAACAATATTCCCCTAAATACAATGAATTCCTACTACGCATACTCAAACTATATACATTTTATTTCAGTGCATCCAAACATTTTTAAGATTATATAGACTTTGGCTACTAGGAATGGGGTTAAAAGAGTCTTTTTATTATATTGGCTGGTGTTGGCTGTTTCATGTTTCTTTCCATGTATGTTTTGAAGATATCATAGGTAATAGAATTACAGATTTTCAGTCCAAGAGCCAAAATGAAAATAGTTTATGTTTAAAATCTTTATCTGTGACAGGTTGCTTGGTATTTGACTGTATGTCAAAGGATAAAGGGGACTTCAGAACAACAACCTATTATGAAAGAATAGTGTCCTTCAAACCTACTATAATAGTTGATGAAGCCTTGCTTTACAATGAATATATGAAATATTTATTCAAAGTATCATGAAAAAAATCACACTGGTGATTTTCTTTCTAATACAGCAATTTAACTGTAGCATCAAACCACAGATGTACATTTTACTCATCTTAAGTATATAATGATTGCCTAACAAAAAACAATTAATAGGATATTTCTTCTCTGGAGATAAATTTGATCTAAAAAGAATACATTTAAATATGTAGAATATTTTTCTCATAGTATTTGCACATTGAGATTTAATATACTAACAAATTACCTTTAAATAGATTTTTAAAGTTTTAAACAGGTACGGCTAATTTTCATCATTTCTAATGATGACAATTTTGTGTAATATCATTTTAATCTGGAAATAAATTATGGAATTTTATGATGTATATATATCTATATGAGTTAAATAAGATATTTGATTATGAGCTTAGAAGTTTCTGTGCTTCATTTTAAATATCAGACAATCACTTGGTAATTTTTTACTTGCATAAGCAACATTAACTTTTTGTATGTCAATTTTGTAATGGTGGTCACATGCTCACAGTCATTTTGTAAACAATAAGTGATGCTTCTCCATGTCAAGTAATTGGAATGGTATAAACATTAAGAAAACAGTAACTCTGTATGCTGTATTTTGCTGTTATGGTACCTGTAAGGATGCGATATGCCCATAAGAATTATCCCTGAGTAACTTGGAAAAGGAAGTGCAAAATATTCATAATCAAAAATGTTTAAGATGACTCTACTTTAATATACTTTTCAGGCCCTCCATTCCATGTAGAAGTACCAATAAGAGAACACTTAATCTTGGATTTACTCTTCTCACATTTCCTCTATGAAGTTCCCAACCCGCCATTCCATTACTGAAACCCAGACTAGCTTACCAAACATGTAATATAAGATACAACCTGTAACCTAACTCCAGAATTCCAGATACCCTGTGAAAACACATACACACACACACACACACACAAACACACACACAAAACAACAACCGCAAAAAGACAATATGACCCTACTGAAATATCAGTAACATAGAAAATCATTCTCAATAAAACCAAGTTAAAATTAAATTCAAGACACAGAATTTAAAAATATTAAAATGATCAAAAATTCAAAGAAAAAGATTCAAAAACCTGAATGAACCAAGAAAGGACAGGTTTTGAATTCCAAGGCGACAAAAACAGTTAAATGAAATAAGGTAGACAATTCAGGTTATAAATATAGAATTGGATAAAGGGTTAGAAATATTCATTAAAGTCCAAATAAAAAGGAAATTTTTAAAAAAAATGTCAGTGAAAAACATCAAAACATCAACATCAGAATGAACCATTTATAAGACACAATATCAGGATTACAGGTTTTACAAAACATTTAAATGGAACATGCAGAATCCTTGGGATACCACAAAGGCTATGAATTATTGGTACCCAAAAGCATAAAAGTTTGAGGTCATAAGATAGAAAATATAAGTAAAAAGAGAAACTGATTCTCCCATCTAGAGAGAGAGATGCCCAGCTTGGTAAAAGAGGCCTACAGAACAACAAAATTACAGGACCACAAAAGAAGTTCCCAGTCACAATATAGCTCAAGAACTAAATTCACAGAACAAAGAGAGTGTACTTTACATTGGGAGAGACGGTCCAAGTAATATATAAATGCAGGTCTCTCCAAATAACATCCCATTTGTTAATAGGAACATTAAGATCAGAAGAGTTTGAAGTGACATGCTTCAAGTTATGAAAGTAAACTCAGATAATTTTACTAAGCAAAATTATCTCTCATGATTAAGGGTGAGCAATTGACTTTCCATGATGAAAGCAGGAAAATGAATTTATGACCACCAAGTCAGTCCTATAAAGAATACTGGAAAGAATATATCATATATCAAGGAAAACATAAACATAGCCAAGAGTCTACATTGTGGAATTGATTTGTGATAAAACATCATGACCAAAAACAACTTGGGGATGAAAGGGATTATTTCATTTTGCACTGCTATATCAGTCCATTATCAAAGGAAAACAAGGGCAGGAATTCAAGGTAGGAAACTGGAGGCAAGAACTGATGCAGATACCATATCAAAATACTGATTACTGTTTATTAGCTTGCCCTCTCTAGCTTACTCAGCTTCCTTTCTAATATCCCCAGGACCACTGACTCAAGGGTGGTACAACCCACAGTGGTGTATGCCTTTCAACATTAACAATGAATGAATAATGCACCATGGGTTCACCCACAGGCAAATGTTATGGAGGCATGTTTCTTAGGTGATAGTCCTTCCCACATAACTGACTATAGCTAGTCAAGATGATGTAAATCCTACCAGGATAGGGAATAAATAAATGATGTCAATATGCAATTTATGAGAACAAGAACAAAGACAACAAACACCACAAAATTGTGTCAGTCAATGGCAAACTTTCAATAGTGACTGAATATTAATAGCATCAATTCCCTCAATAAAATGATAGAGACTACCGAGTTGGATTTGAAAATAGAATACTGCTTTCAGCTGTTCAAGAAATACTTCATCATCAAAATAGACACCATCTTAGCATAAAAGGATGAAAAATGTGTTAACAAGAAATTTGAACTAGGAAATGAGCATACATAGATATTCTAATAAATACCAAAATAGACATGAAGCCAAATTTATTAAAACATATATAAAGGATAATTTAATCTCTGTAAAGGTAATAATCTGTGAATAAGATATTGCAGTTCTAAATATAAGCACATAGCAAACACAGGTATACCCAATTTCATATAGCAGATGTTACTACATATAAAGCCACAAATTATTCAAAACAAATTGATAGTAGGTAATCACCTCACACTCACTAGTAAGCAGGTAATCAGGGCAAACAATTAAAATAAAGACAGAAATATTTAAGTTAAATAATATCACAAATCAAATAGAACTAATAGATATCTACAGAACATTCCACCCAAACACTAAATAATATATATTATTCTCAGGAGTTCATGAAACATTCTCCAAAAGCGATCATATAGTAGGACACCCATTAGACTACAATAGAATAAAATTAGAGGTCAACAACAAACAAAACTAGAAAAGATATACACACTCGAAGATAGTAAATAGCACACTATTGAATGATGAATGGGGTCACTGACAAAAATCAAGAAGGAAATGAAAAATTTCAAGAATTGACAGAATTTGAAAACAGAATTTAACAAAGTCTACGTGATATAATGGAGGCAGTCCTGAGAGGAATGTTTGTAGTGTTAAGAGCTTACTTACATCCAAATCAATGGGGCCAATTAGGAAAGGACAATGCAGCAGAGTTGAAAACCTGCACCAATGGGACCGTGGGAGGGATAGATAGGCAGGCCTAACTTCCTTAATAAATGAGCCTACAGCATGCTCTGCTACTCCACCCTCCAAAAAGTTCAATGGGAACTCAAAAACATGAAGAATTCACCTTAAGGCCTTGGAAATTGATGTATAAACCAAACCCCAATTCAGTAAATGGTGATAAATAATCAAGACTGTAGCTAAACCAATGAAAGAAAAAAAAAAGTAGTAAGTATTAATGAAATGAAGAGTTAACTCTTTGAAGAAATAAACAGAATTTACTAATACTATCTCAAATTAACCAAAAGAGAAAAACAGTTATAACAGATAATAAAATTTAGAAGACCTTTATTATAATAAATTGGCAAAATCTAAAAGATGAAATGAAATTAAACATGTGTGGGACCTGACAAAATTAATTCAATATAAAATATTGAATTTAAACATATTTATAACTAGTAAAAATATTGAAGAACTAATAAAGTCTTCTAACTGAAATGCAGAGGTTTAAATAGATTCACTAGTAATCTCTACGGCACCATTATAGAAGTAAAACCATTACTACAGGATTGTTTACTAAAAATAGCAAACAAAATAATGGTTAAAAACTCTTTTCATGAAGCTAGTATTATTCTGATATGAAAACCAAATAAAGACATTAGCAAAGAAAAATACAGACCAACTTGTAGGCAGATTTTTTCAGTTCTAACAGCTAGTTCCCAAATAACAACACAGAGGCTTCTTCTTAATTATAAAACCTTGGTCAATAGCTTAGGCTTGTATCTAACTAGTTCTTATAACTTAATCCATATGTTTTAATCTGCACTCTTTTATGTGTTTGTGTTACCTCTACTTTGTAAAGTCCATGCTACTTTCTCTGTATGTCTCCACATGACTCTTCTCCCCTTCCTAGTATTGTATCTGCCCTGAACATCCTGGTTACCTATTGGTCATTTAATAAAAAAAAATCTAAGCTACATTTTTTTTACAGTATATGAAAAGATTATTCTACAAAATCAACTTCCCTGATTAAGTTAAAAGCAACAATTTTCGACGAAGTGTCTGAAAACTGAATTCAAAGATCGCCAAATAAAGACTATGATTCACAGTCAAGCTGGCTTAATTCTAGAGCTGCAGGGATAATTCAGTATACATTAATACATAATTCATTACTTAAAGATTCTCAGATTCTAAAGTCACATGATCATCTCAATAATCATTGAAGAATTCCTTGCCAAACACTTAACATCTCTTCACAACAGAAGTTATAAATAAGCTAGTGATTGAGACATCATTCCTCAATATAATGAAGGGTATATATGACAAACTTATAGCCAATATGGAACAGAGAGAAATGTAAACATTTCTATCAAGGATTGCAACAAGACTTGGGTACCTAATCTCTCTATTCCTATTTAGCATCATGGTTGAAGGAGATAAAGAGTATTACAAAAAGAAAGGAAGATGAAAAAGTTTTCCTATTTGCAGATGATATGATTTTTAACAGGAAATCCTAATGATTAAGCCAAAAATATCTTAGAGCTTATAAATTAAGTTTTTCATATTTCTTTTAAAAGATGTATTTAATTTATTTTCTGTGTATGAATATTTTTCTTACATGTATCTATATGCATCATGTTTATGCCTGGTTTCCTTGGAGCCAGTAAAAGTTGTCATGTTCTCTGGAAGTGGTGTTGCCATTAGTTGTGAATCATCATATCAATTCTGGGAACCAAACTCAAGCCCCTGTAAGGGAAATACATACTTTCATCTGCTAAGCCATTTTTCCCCTTTGGTTAAACATTTATTGATATAACATTCTTTTCTTTTTCCTTTTTTTTGTTATTGTTTTCACAGCTTTTTAATATTATTTACCTCTCCTCCCATCACTCCCTTTTCCCATCTATCCCCATTACACATCTACTCCTCCTCTCTTTCCATTTAGAAAGGGACAGGCCTCCAGTGGGCTTGAGCAAAGCATGTTACATCAAGTTGAGGTAAGAAAGAGTGCCTCCCCTTTCCTCAAGGAGGGACGAGGTAATCTAGGATGGGGAGCAGGTTAACAAAAGCCAGCTAAGTGCCAGGGAGAGGTCCTGCTATCACTAGGATAAGCTACATGATTGTCACCTATGCATAGGGCCTAAGTCAGTCCCATTCAGGTTCCCTGACTTATGGTCCAGTGTCCATAAGCTCAGGTCAGCTGTCTCTGTGGGTTCCTCCATCATGATTTCCCTGGACAGTACAATCTCTCCTCCCTTTCTTCCACAAGACACTTGAAGCTCATTGACTTGCTTGTCTGTGGATCTCTGCCTTTGCTTTTATCAGTTATTGTATAGAGTATTGCTGATGGTAATTAGGGAAGTCACCAGTCTGTTTATAGTAGATGGCCAGTTCAGGTACCTTCACCACCATTGCTAGGAGTCTTAGTTTGTGTCATCATTGTGGCTTCCTAGGGGTTTCCCTGGCATTATGTTTCTCTGTAACAACAAAACGACCCCATCAAGATGCATTTTTATTACAACCATGGGATGAATACTTTTATCTTCTATGTAAAAAAACATAAGGTAGATCCAGGTACATGGGCTTATAACTTGAACTTCTAGTATAGTATATTGAACTATGTGTCTGTTTTGTGTTAATATCATACTGCTTTTATTATTGTGGATTATAGGCATAATTTGAAGTGCATTATTGTTTATGCCTTCTCAGTATTCATTTTCTTCAGAATTGCTTTGGCAAGCATTGATTGCTCTTAAAATTTTTTTGGGGGGGTGTTTTTTTGGTGTTGATGTTTCACCATACAAATTTTAACATTGCTTTTTCTATGACTGTGAATGTTCATGGGAGTTGATTAGAACTGTGCTGGGTCTATAGATATACTTTCATGGGATGGCCGTTTTAGCAATATGTGTTTTTCCAGTCTGTGTACAAGGAAGGAGTATCTTTTCACCTTCTAGTGTCATCCTCAATAGTTTTCTTCAGTGTTTTAAATATTCAAAGCTTCCTTGGTTATGTATTTCTCTCTCTTTATCTCTCTTTTCCTTCCCGATCTCTCTTTCTTTCGAACTTCCTCCTTCCCTTCCTTCCTTTCTTTGTTCTTCCTCCTCCTATGTCTTTGTCTCCTATTCTCCTTCCTCTTTATAGGTGGCTATTGTGAATGGGATTGTTTCCCTGATTTTTTTTCTTCTTCCCTTTTTTATTTATATTTGAAATAAAGTTGTTTTACACGCCAATCCCAGTTCCCATACCCTCCCATTCTCTGCTATCACCCATAACAAACCACAGCACTTCCCTTTTCTGCTCCCCAGGGAGGGTGAGGCCTTCCATAGGGAGATTTCAAAGTCTTTCATATCATTTGGGGCAGATCCTAGGACCTCCCCCATATGACTAGGCTGAGAAAGTATCCTTCTATGTGGGATGAGCTCCCAAAATCCATTCTTACACTAGGGATAAATAAGGATCGATTACTAGAGGCCCTAAAGTCTGCCCAGTCTTCCTAAACAGCACCCACATTCAGAGGGTCGGGGTCAGTCCTATGCTTGTTTCCCAGCTATCAGACTGGGGTGCATAACCCCCCTTGTTCAGGTCAGCTGATTCTGTGGGTTTCTCCAGTTTGGTCTTGACCCCTTTGCTCATCACTCCTCCCTCCCTGTAACAGGATTCCAGTTCTGCTAGTGTTTAGCTGTGGGTGTCTGCTTCTGTGTTTCCTAGATTTTTGGGCAATGTGAATTGTAGGTTGTTGATTATTTGCTCTATGTCTAAAAAATGTGGGGTACAGAACATAGTAGAGAATTCTCAATGGAGGAATCTAAATTGACTTAAAGACACTTAAAGTTTTCAACATCCTTAGCCATCAGGAAAATGCAAATCAAATCAACTCTGAGATACAATCTCACTCCTGTCAGAATGGCTAAAAGGAAAAACACCACAGACAGTTTATGCTGGAGATGATGTGGATAAAGGGGCACACTCCTTCACTGCTGGTAGGAGTGCAAACTCACATAGACACTTTGGATATCAGAATGGCAGTTTCTCAAGTAAATGGGAGTTAGTCTACCTCAAGATCTAGTAATTCCACTCTTATACATATACCCAAAAGATACATATTCATACAACAAGGACATCTGTTCAACTAAGTTCACAGAAGCATTATTTGTAATAGCCAGAACCTGGAAGCAACTTAGATGCCCCTCAATTGAAGACTGGATGGAGAAAATGTGGTACATTTACACAATGGTGTACTACTCAGTGGAAAAACACAATGCAAGGAAACGGATGGAACTAAAAGAAACCATCCTCAGTGAGTTAATGGTGATTTTCATTTTTAGCATGTTTTTCATTACTATATTTGAATACTATTGATTTTTGTCTGGTTATTTTGTATCCTCCCTATTCTATGGGAGGAAATCCATACTTGTTACTTAAAACCCAATCTATAACCTATGGCGGAGGATTTCATAGGTACTGTGTGGGACTTATCACTATTTTTCAGATAAATTGACATAGTGTCACATTCTCTTCTAAATGACTCTCTCAACCCTATTTAGAGAAGAGTCTCTTTTTAGACAAGTACATTGAGTTCAGAATCTTAGTTACTCAAGATACTGAGAGAAATGACAGTTTAGAATGCATCTCCAAGCAGTTTACCCATCCTCTACTTCTCAAGATACTTAGAAAATGGGAACTAAGAAGACTGTAGACATCAAAAGATAGAGAGAAGGGCTATAAAGTGCTGTCTCCTAGACATGTCATACCCATTGAAGTCATGAATATTCAACAACTGTGGTTACTTGCTTTTGGGCCTGCACAACAGTTGTCCCAAAAATACTCAGGTTTTTTTGGATGGAGAAGGAGCTCATTATTCCTCTCCTTTATTTAGACTATTGATTGGTTATAAATTCTGGAACAGCAGAATCATTATCTTCAGTTGTTTACCCACTTGTGAGCCCTACAGGCTCTAACGGATAGTCTTTGCCTGTGATTACACAGAATGTCCTGATTAACTCAATGGGTCACAAAGCAAAATAGAAAAATATGAAAGAAGGAAAATGTACAGGAAGGCGGTGGTATTGAGAGAGGTTCAGAGGAAATGAGAATGGGTTTTGCCTGAATAGTTAGAATGAATGCATATTGTACATACATGATTATTAAATAATACATTTAATTAATACGAAATTATCATAATATATATCTAGGAAGAATACTTCAATTGAGATCTGAATATATGGTGGCATTTGACCATAACCCAGAACTTTTAAGCTTAACTCCAGCCGCAAAGAGAAAACGCTGTCTCAGAATAGCGTTGAATTTACACCAGGCAATGTAAGCTGTTGCCATATAAATTAGCCACAGAACTTGTGTGCTTAATCATGTGCTTCAGATATTTCCATCCATAAGAAAATGAATATTAGCCAATCTACAGTGTCTTCTTAATCTAAGACAGTGTTACTCAATATTCCTAATATTGTGATAATTTAATACAGTTCCTCATGTTGTGGTGACCGCCAACCATAAAAATTATTTCATTACTACTTCATAACTGTAGTTTTGATATTGTTAGAAATCATATTGTTGATATGTTAATATCTGGCATCCAAGATGTCTAATATGTAATCCCCAGAGTAATCACTATCCACACAGGTTGAGAATCACTGCTCTAAGAGCTCCTTACTGTAACGTGGTTGTTGACAAATAGATGAATCATTGAAGGCATTGCTAAAAATGTGTCTAGTAAAAAGGTATGTGTGTGCATGAGAGAGAGAGGAGAGAGAGAGAGAGAAAGGGGAAGGGAGAGCGAGGGGGGAGAAAAAGAGAGGGGGAGAAAGGAGAATGTTTTTAATTTGAGGATGAAAGGATTCTAAATATCAGATGTAAGGATACTTTTCTCATATAGTGTCTCATATAGTGTAGTAGCAACTTACATCTCAATCAAAGGTAGGATCAAATAATCAAGCTGTATGAAACTTATTCAAGTCTATGCTCTCATTACTTTTAATGAAATCTCCACTTCAATCTTTTCTTGTCTATTTTCTACATTTGTTGATAAGCATATCCCCTTTCTTATCAAAGATGTTCTGAAGTAAGCAAGCACAGCAAAAGGCCACTTGATTCATTTTACACTGCATCCAATTTGCACAGAAAGTTCTTTGAAGGCTATTCATACTTCCCTTCCATATGAAAACTAACAGTTTTAGGAATGGAAATAGTGAAAAATTGCATTGTTAAGCAAATTGATTGATTTAGCAAGGCTTTTGCAGATGCTTTTTAGTAGGACAAGTGCTCCCTGTGTAGACTTTCCAGGATCTTCGTATCAAATTAAACCAGGAAAGAGATGTTAATAATGCCTTTGAGATTGAAAGAGGTAATGAAACATCAACATTAATGAAATCCCCATTGCTAGAAAGTCATAAGAAACTTCGTGAAGATGTTTGTGTCTTGAACTTGAATTCTATAGCAAAGGAAGCACAAAACTACATTAGGAATATTCAATGATGCAATCGACATAATTCACAAATTCAGAGAGTTTGCTTACATACCTTGCAATCAAGATCATAAGACAGCAATGTAAAATCCAATCAAGTATTCTAAGCCTACTTGTGGAGCACAAGTTGATTTTTTACAGTATTTCCTTAAGCATGATCCCATAATCATTACTGGCAAATTGTGCAACTTCTAAAGTAATAAATCATATTGAATTGTATCTCACATGAATTGAAACCCCAAAAGAAAATATAGGCTCCATGTGGCCTTATGTAATTGTGTAGTGTAACATTCTTATCCATGAATGTTTAAACATCTAGGCTGGGTTTCTCATTAGCTCGTGTTTCCTATTTTCAGTGAAAACAAAAGCAAAACCTTTCCTATTATAGATTGCACCTACTTTCTGTTCTACGTAAGTAGCCCCTCCCCTGTCTCCCTAGAATCAAACAGGAAATAAGATCAGATATCTGAATCCTTTATGAAACAATAATGATGTAATGAATAAATATAAAAAAGTACCTTTTAAAAGTTCATGGATAATCATCTTTTACTCTCTTTTCACTTGCGGAGTCTGTTCTACCGTGCATACTAGAAAGGACTTTGAGGTAACTTTAAATTTATCTGTTAAAAGTATTTGCAAGTGGGCGGCAGCGCGATGAGGAGTGGGGGTGGGGAGGCGCCATCTGGCTCAGGTTTGGCCAGCCTGGGGCACAGTGAGACATGGTGGCCCCGTGGGCGACCTCGGCGGCTAGCAGAGTGTTTGGGATTCCATATGTTTTTATTGAACTTGTAAAAGAGATACCTGGATGGTGGATTAACAAGAACACTGACCTGTGGGAAGCTTCATACCTGAAAATACTGGATTTTCACCCTCGTTCAGCATCTCTGCTGCTCACATAAATACAGATGAATGAAGACCCCATTCGGGAAAACACCTGGCCAGCAGTCCAGAGCTGATGCAGGCCATGCTGGAGTGTCTGCAAACATGATGAAGAAGAGGACCTCTCACAAAAAAAAAAAAAAAAAAAAAAAAAAAAAAAAAACATCGGACCAAACAAGCTTGTGTCCCAGCCCTGGCGGAACATCATAGGCTGCAGGATTCAGCATGGGTGGAGAGAGGGCTATGGCCATGTCACCCAGTGGAAGGGGACTGTCCTGGCCCAGGTGCCTGTGAATCCTTCCCTGTATCTTATAAAGTATGATGGATTTGACTGTGTTTATGGACCAGAACTTAATAAAGGTGAAAGAGTTTCTGCACTTGAATTCCTCCCTGATAGAGTTTCCACATCTCGGATCAGCGATGCACATTTAGTGGACACAATGATTGGCAAAGCAGTGGAGCACATGTCTGAAACACAGGACGGCTCTAAAGATGAGTGGAGGGGGATGGTCTTGGCACGAGCACCTGTCATGAACACATGGTTTTACATCACCTATGAGAAAGACCCTGTCTTGTACATGTACCAGCTCCTAGATGATTACAAAGAATGTGCCCTCCACATCATGCCAGATTCCAATGATTCGCCTCCAGCAGAAAGAGAGCCAGGAGAAGTTGTGGACAGCCTCGTAGGCAAGCAAGTGGAATATGCCAAAGAAGATGGCTCGAAAAGGATTGGCATTGTCATCCACCAAGTAGAGGCCAAACCCTTTGTCTATTTCATCAAGTTTGATGGTAACTTCCATATTTACGTCTATGATTTGGTGAAAACATCCTAGATGTCATCACAAACTTTGCCAAATTTGTGGAACTATTAAATGTATAATTTGTAGACATAAAGACTTGATAGCTTTCCAGTTTAATGAAAGCTTAGATGCCTCTGCGAACCCACACTCTCCACCTGCATAGCTGGTATTGTTCTGAATAGTGAAGACTGATTCGAACACAAGGCATCTGGGAGGGGAGTCCTCTCTCTTCAGAGCATCTGTGGGAGGTGGGATCCTCCCTCCAAAGCACCTGTGAGAGGTGGGGGGGTGGTCCTCCCTCTTATAAGAAGGCTATCTCTTGGGGGTTACAAGCAAGGTGGGGAAAGTTTTAAGCTAGTATCATAGTCATTTAAATCTGGATAAATTGTAACAATTTCCCCATCACTCTGACACACTGTCTTGTTCTGCTGCCACAATGCAAGCATACTTTGTTATCTTTGTTACTACCTTTTTTTGAGAGATTATGTATCTATAGCTACCTGTCTAGATCTGCATTTGTGTGCCTATGTATATATTATACACACACACAGGCACTCACCACTGGCACTCCGTTCCTTGTGGAGTGGGGTGGGGGGTGATAATGTTTTTTCCAATTCAACAGGAGTGCTTGACCCAAGTCAGTCATATTTATAATATGCCTGATCTTTGTTTAAGATTAAATTTTGGCATGGGAAGCACACAGGGACATTTAGGTTTTTTCAAAGGTCAGAATTCAGAGTACCATTTTAATCTGGAGGCTGTTAGCTATGAATCCAGGTATAAATTAGCCATAATCAGACAATGACCCACAGTAGAATTTAGTAAACTGTTGAGAAATCTGGTTAAAAGGCTGCCTTCAATTCTAAGCTTTGTTTTCTGTGTTTTGGTTTTTTTGTTTGATTGTTGTTTTTTGTTGTTGTTGTTTATCCTTAATCATAAGTACTTTTAAAACAAAGCCCAGGTTCTTGGTTCATATGGAATAACGTAGATGTGTTTTGGGATAGCATGTTTTGTATGCATCCAGCCATCAGGATTTTAGTACATGGATTTTAAAGGCAACAATGTATCAGTGGTATGTATGTGGTAAATTCCTGCCAAGAACAGTGCATTGGTATTAGAAATGTAAGTTTTAAATATGGCATTGTTGCCTTCTGTTAAGTTCTCTGGGGCTTTTAAATCTTTATTACTATTATTTTTGATGTGTGATTATGGTCAGAAGGCCTCTTCTCCTCTTCCTTACCTGCCCGCCCCCACCCCCCATGTTGGACAAACGGGGCTTTTTGCCCTGGCCCTGTTGTGGCAGTGTCTGTTCTTGCTCCAGGTGTTCTGTGCTGCTCATGCAGGTTTGTTCCCTCCATGACCCTGGGCTTTACATGTACATTATGTGTCACTGTGGAAGGCTGTCATGCCAGCTGGCTTGGGGGTGAATAGCAGCTTTTGGCCACTGAGTACATTTGTCGATTGTTCCTGTAAGGGTGTTTGAAGCTGAGATGGAACTAAAAATGTGGTTGGTTGACTAGCCAAGCATGTGCTTGCTCTCACTGTTTCAGAGGGACCCTGGTTGCTCGTCAGCTGGGAGAAAGATGGTTTGTACTACCAGTCTCTTGTGGAGATTGGAAATCCTTTCTGTAGCTGGACAGATTTGGATACTGTCAAGCATACACCAGAGCTTTGGCCTAGTTCAGGTCTGCTTACCTTGTTGGGGCTCTTCTGGTGTAAGAATTATTCCATGATTCAAGGAGCATGTTACTGGATACCCATTTAGTCTTCACAGAGGCTGACTGCCTCCTGCTTCTGTATGATCTCAACTGCTCACCATGTGAACACAGTACCTCAGTTCTGTCCCTGGCTGCAATCATCCTATCTATTCTCATTGTTTTCCCAAAGGGAGCCAGGGACAAGCTTCTCAATGCAGTGTGATATACCCTAGTCTTCCGTGCTTCTAGTGTCTGTGACCAGGTGTCGTCCTGTATGTAAATCTCAGAGCTGAGTCTTGACTCCCAAAGCCCATACTGACATCTGTGACACAAGGGGATGAGTGTGTTCTGCATGGACAGACAGTGCAGAACATGGCATGGTGACTGGAAAGTAAAGTTCCTTTTGAAATGTCCCAAGGGCTGGATCTGTTAAGACCTGTCTGCCATTATCAGATGTTTTTCATTATGGTTTTCTGCAACAGCCCGTGTTAATTTGGTTACCCATGAACTCCTGGTCCAGAAGAATGTAATGTGACAATGGTGACGACTTTGATCACTATTCCATTTATTGCCTTTTCATAAGGCTGAGGGAAAGGGAAGATTTTTATTTGGTTGTATTTTTATTGTTTTTCCATTCCCTCCTCCACTCTTTTCTTTTGGTGGCTCCCATCACCCTTAATGGTGACTGGCTCTCCTCCTGAGTCTGCCACATTAGGTTTCCCTTAGGCTCACAGTTCAGATATGCATGCATTGCTTGCATTGTTCTGGAATCTGAATGTTGATTCCTCATTTAGGAGTTCAACATTAATTTCCAAAATTATCATGGGGCTTGTGGCAACACAAGGCATCAATCTGTGTATAAAATTTATTGGCCTTCCTCACTTATCTGCTCTAGTATCATATCATGTGGTGTGTGTGTGCCTGTGTTATGTCAGGCAGCCAAGTAAACTTCAGAGAAAAACCTTAAAGCAGACCATCCTTTTTTGCATGCTCTCTTCTAAGTAGAATGTTCAGTGTAACTAAGTAAAATTGCATGTTAAAGAAACTTAGGTTCTTTCTTTCTTTTGTTCGATTTGCTTTTGGTTTCCTGCACATTTGCATACTGTGCTGTTGTAGTGGTTGTAAGGTAAAGACACATTGGTGAAGGAAGCCGTCGAAGCCGACAGAAGGTAACCCCAGTTGTCACGCAGCATTTGAAGGGACTGTGCACACTCGGAAAAAATCACAGTTGCTTCTAAGCCAGGTTTCGTTTCTTTTCTTGTTTTATGTGCCAAACCCCGAAGTACATTGGGCCTGAATATCTGAACACTGTAGACACATCTGAAAGAAGACTGCTCTGACGGTCACAGATTGTTGTGCCTGAAAACTCTTATGCTGATTGTTGAAGAAGTCCTCCAAAGATGACACAGGAAGAATCACTCACAAAATAATCATGGCCAAAATTTCTGTGTTCCTTGGGGATGCTGCGTTTTTCGTATTCTCCATCATTGGTGCAGTTTGAATGAATGAGTAGAGTTCAGAGGTCTTAGTGTTCACGTTTAAAATTAGATAAATGACCTCATTTTTTGAGCTTGAATTTATTTTTAATTGTATTTTATGCAATATGTAGACAGTTCCCTGTTCTCTGCATATAGAAGTATACACAGTACAACTCTGTTAATTCTGTAATTTTTATAATTATGATGTAACTCTATCCTTCTTAAAACATTTAAAATAAACCCTTTATGTGCAAAAAAAAAAGTATTTGCAAAAGGGAGATGAAGGGATTTAATGAGTAATCTGGACCACGAGACTGCATCCATTTATTATCACATCCCTTCACATTTCATTGCATCATCAAAATGAGTTGAAATGTGACAGATTGGTAAAGATGGTAAGGACCAGGTGAAAATGGACTTAGTATGCACATAACTGAAAATAAAATAAATTGGGTTCCTAACACCCATAGTGCTACAAGTCATGGAGGAACATAAGAAAGATAGCTAAAAAGCAGTTTTCTTTTAGCTCTGGCGAGAACTAGAAAACTAGTTTCCTTCTAATTCATTTTGGCTTTTTAGCCATTGAAAAAGCCAGCATGTCTATACAGTAAAGACAAATAAATTACAGTTTTTTAAACCTTTATCCATTGTGTGGTTTCTTCTCTGTCAATCTATCTTTAGGGTTTGGAAGAAGCAGTGTGGGCTTCATTATAATTGATGAGTAACATCAATACCACAATATGTCCCCACCTTACGCAACAGAGCCTGGGCAATGTTTCACAATATAAATGGATGTGGATTTTGAGGTAGATCTCTTTTAGTCTAAATGACCATTTTGTCTTTCTCCAACTTCTGATCAGCTCCTTCATTCTCTAATACAAAACCAAGTGAGGACAATATTAAGTTGGAAGAGTCAAAAGTAGAACTTGGCACTTTTGCTACTGAATAGTACCCATACAAAGATGCAAGCTGTGGCAGATAATTTATAGCAACTCCACATTAACCCTAGATTTGGAGGTTCACCACTCTCTGTAGTACTGTTTCTATAAATAAGGAAGGCATTTGTGGCTTGCCTTGAATATGACAAAGGAGGTGGAAGGCCATTCCCATGACAACTATGCATCCTATAATTGCACCCTGAAGGCATACTTGCTCTTTCTTCCTAATGTGTTGAAGACCCAAACTTCCATGAAATACAATACAAATACATGTTGGAGATATTAATGTAATGAGATAATATACATGGTGTCAAGATACAGAGGAAAGCCTCCTGAAGCAGGAAAATTTTGAATTTGGTAAATATCATGAGCAAACATGGATGTAGATCTTTCCATGCTGAGATCATAGCCTTAATCACAACTAGATTGCTGTATGAAAGAGATTACATTAAACTTATGTTTGGTTTTGAACAATGAAAACATTTACTGAGGAGTTTTTGATAGCTATTAAAGAACATCAGTTTTTTTCAGCTAGTATGTTGTGGTTTTATCAGCAGGTCCTTTCAGATGAAATATTTCTTTGGATACATTAATATTTTATAATATGGACATCAGCTAGTATCTGTTTTACAATCTACAAAGCATGCCATTCAAAAGGAGGATAAGATGTTAAGCAGTTTTCAAAGTTGAAGCCTGTCCTGAAACTAGCTCTGTAGACCAGGCTGGCTTCAAACACACAGAGATCCACCTGTCTCTGTCTCCAGAGAATGGTATGAGCCTCCAATGCCCAGCTAATCAAACTAAACAAAGTATTAGCATGGATGTGATGGAAGTGTATGTAGGGATGCATCACTTGATTCTTTGATATTTTGCTATAGTTTCATCCTCATTCTCCCTTTCTAAGGAAAGTTCACACTTACAGTAACTGAGTGTCACATCTCCATTTTCATCCTATGATCTTTGTTTTTATATCTACTAGTCTCCAATTTCAAAGGTTTGAAAAATGGAATGGGTAAAATATGAGTTTCTAGTTATATATAAGGGACAAGATAAGGTTTTTGGTTTCTAGTTATTTACCCATGCCCACTTCTTACAAGTCTTTACTTTTTAATTTGAAAGGTATTAGATTGTTTAGCAGAGTTTTAGTATAACTTATAGTGTGATATATTCTTACAAAAACAGGTGGTGAGACTTGTGTTGTCCACAAATTATTGTGGAAAATGAATTATTTACAAGAATTTGACGATTATTCAAACTCATGGTTTCAAAAAATCCCCTGCCTAGAGGCATGTATAAGATCTATGATCTAAAATGATTCACAGAACCATTGTAAGCCAGAGATCAAATTGTGTTTGTTTATAGAACAGATAACAAGATTTAACCACAAGAAAACATCATTAAATTCTTATTAGAAGGAATAACATAGGAGATATGTAAGTCTGTACTATTGAGGTTGAAGATTTCTTTCGTTATTTTATGGGATTAATTAACAAAGTATTCAGAGTAATTCTGAGAACTACATGAATGAAATAGAGAAGAGTAACTTAAAAGACTAGATTAAATAAATTATTAAATGTCTAAATGTGATCTCAAAATCCCAATCTGATTTTATTTCCAGCTATCAAAAATCCATCTCATTCCCTTAATTAAAGAAAAGATACTACCAGGCCTCTTATTTTGAAATCTCTTAAACATAGTGAATTTAATTTCCATTTTAGTATATAGCAATTGGGACTGAGTAGAAGGCTCCATGGCTTATGTTTCTGTTATACAACCTTGAGAATCTGAGTTCACATCCTTGGAACCCACATCAAACTCAACTTAGTGCAAGCATTTGTTGTCCAAACATACCCTATGGGGATATGGAAAGGTGGAAACAGGAGACTACTTCAAAGTTAATGGGCTTGGCACATGCAGTAGCAAACAAGAGACCATATCTCAAACAAGGTGGAAGACAAGGAAAAACATCAGGGTTGTCCTCTAATTTTATATATCTGTGTGTTGTGCTATATGTCTGCATTCACTACATACAATAGGTAGTATTGGGAAGACTATGTAATATTCCAATTCTTGCTGCCACCCTTTACTAAGCAGACAATATTTTTCAAGACTGAGTTAAAAAGCGGATACATAATAAGTTGAAAATACAATAGGAAAATAAGAAAATTTAGTTTAGTATTTTAAAGTATATTTCACAGACACTAGAGTTTGTGAAATGTTAAGGTTAACTTCAACAAAATAGTTATATTAAAAAAATAAGAGAGAGAGAGAACATAAAAGAGGGAGCCATTATTGGTTTGAAGAGAAAATTAAACCTAAAGAAAGGTCTAGAGACCTAAAAGAGTGCCAACTAACAATTTGAGCAACTGTGGAAAGGCTACCATAAATGCCCTTCCCAGATAGAGATCAACAACTAACTTATCCACCATCATGGAGCCCTCATGTAGTTCCTGTTGGAAACAGAAGCAAACACCCATAACTAACCACTGATTCGAACTAGAATCCAGATGCAGAGGGAGAGTACAAGACCAGGTTGTAGAAACACATAGAGACAGCTGACCTGAACAAGGAGGAACTCACAGGCACCCAGACTGATAGCTGGGAATCCAGCATGGGACTGACTCAGGCCTGCCTGAATATGGGTCTCAGCCAGAAGGACTGAGCAGTCTATGGGACCCCAGACAGTGGAACCAGGATGTATTCCTGGTGCACAAAAGGACCTTGTAGAAACACCCTCCATTGAGGGAAACTCTCTTAACCTAGAAACAGGAGAGAAGTCCTAGTACCTACTTCAAATGATTTGACAGATTTACTTAACCCCACCTGGATGGCATTGCCCTACATATGGAATTGGGGTGGGGGGATAGAAGGGGAGGGTGGTCAGGGTGCATGTGAAGGGGAAGAGTGGGAAAGAGGGAGGGTGGGAGGGAGTGAGGGAGAAGGAACTGTGATCGACATGCAAAATAAAAAAAATAATAAAAGAAGTTTGTTATCATAAGCCAAATATTTTCAAGAAAATGATTATCTGTCTACTAATTTATTAGCCCAATTTTGTTGCATGAAACTAAAACATATTTATGTAAGTTTGCTGTATATCCAATGAATATTTCCATATGTTTATTATAAGGATTTTTATGTATTATTATGACATGGTCAATAAATGAAAGTTAACAAAGCATGAATGAAGACTATATTTTTGTTTGCTAGACTTTCTAATTTAAGAGGATCACATAAACATACAACATATTTAGAAATGTTGTCCCTTTTAAGCAGAGAGCATTCTGCTTTATGAATATTTTAGAACGTTTTCTAAATCAGCTAAAAGCAAATAATTTGAGGTCAGGCTTTATTAAAGACTGTTCCTAAATTTGATGAGAGAACTTTGAATTTTTATCTTTTTCAAACACACTGTTAATTATTTAAAGAGGATTTTTATAATTCTTTGAAATATAGACTTTGAAAACATATCTGTTTGCTTTTTGTTACAAATAATTAGTTTGACATAAAAAGCCATCATAACATCAGATGTAATAACACTGAAGAGAATGTATTCTGATAATATTAACTGATGAAATCTATAGATTTTGTTTTTATGAGTACCATGCTGAGCTGACAAAGTCCTTTCTTTCCTCTTAAAATGAACTAATACTTATTTATACCTTCCAAAACTATGAAAATATAATAAATTCAAATTATTTTCTCTCATCATTTTTATTTACTTTTTATTTTACATGTCGATCCCAGTTCCCTCTCCCTCCCTCAGCCCCTCCATGACTCTATTTCATTCAAAGGTACCTCCCACTGTCTCTTCCAAAGGGTTCAGTTTGGATTTGAGTTTTGTTCATGGCAATAGGTATGTATCTATCTGCAATCTTCAACACTTACAGACGTGATTCTCCACTTTCTACTCTGATTTTGTTGTGTGTAATTTTACTCACATTTTCACACTGCATATTCATACAAATATATCAAAAATAATAGTTTTAACATTTTGAAATTTCATATAAATGTTGAAGACATCTACTTTGTTACATATTATACTTTGGCAGTTAGTATTTATAAATATTTTGCTAAGGCATTAATTTTCACTTCAGGGTAGGAGTTTGTTGAATGAATAGGCATTACTTAATCCATTCTGCTATTGTTCTACTTTAGTGTCCATGATATTATTTTACAGTGTTCTATGAAGATTATTGTGTCAGTCTCCTTTTTTACATGTACAATCACTTTTTATTTAGTCAAAATATCATTCTGTAGCTCAGGCTGGCCTTAAGCTTGGCATCCTACTTTGACCTCCTTAGAAATGGGGTTACAGTCATGGCAGCACATATGTGCAATAGTTTCGTTATAATGTAGATGAGTGAAACTGCTTGTCCAAAATGACCATAGAATATAAAGAAATTCAAATACATATTTTGGCAAATTATTTCCCAGATTTCCTCACTCTACTATACCTTGTGGGATAATTGGTTTAATTGGACATATATTTTTGAATTGCAGTGACTACGTTTTCTTAAATAATACTATAGTTGGATCATTAAATTTCCTGTTTTGTGAATTATATATCTGTATATTTTATTCTTGTTGACTTCTCATTGTTCAGTAATAATTGTTTCTATATTTGATATATTAATTCCCTCTTAAGTGTATGTTTTACACATATTTCCTTTTAGCTTTTAGTTTTTAGAATTATATTGTTTTTATTATGAATGGCATTTTATTGGCCTGTTTGCTTGATTTCATTCCTTTTATCAACATATATCATAAAATTGTAAGAATTGCTTCTTTGTATTTAAATATATATATATATATATAAGAAGTTTTAAAGATTTGCTTTTTAAAAATGAGAGAATCAGTCTCAGTTTAATAGTTATGTAACTTTTTGGCTTTTTTAATGTTGGGTTTCTTTTTCTCTGAAAATGCCTGATAATATACCATATAAATTTTAGGATAAATTAGTCACGTTATGCAAAATATACTTTTAGGGTTATAACTCTACTTGAATGAATTAAATCAAGTATGACTTTAAAGTATGAGTTACTTTCATTGTAATACTGATCTTTCTAACCATAATCATGCAGTTTCTTGGTATCTATGTAGATTTTCCCAATGGTGTCATTGAATTCATTCTTGCTTATTGCTACATTTCATGATCCCATTTTTTAATATTGTAATCATTTTTGTTACTAATTAGGAATGGGATTGAATTCAGTAATTTGAGCAAAATATTCATAGAGCATTCAAAAATATTTTCTAATTAATTTACATGTATTTTGGATTTTCTTATGTGAAGTTTTCTTGACTGCAAAGAATGAAACACTTGTTCATCTCCAGGTAATTGAATATCTTACTAACTTGAGAACCACATTCCTTGGAATGTTAATGAGAAGGCATATTATCTATGAAAGACTTCTAGCATTGTATTTTTGTATACATGTGTATTAGTTCACAAATTCATTTATATGCACATATGAATGCTGGTGTGTGTTATATGTGTGTGTGTGTGTGTGTGTGTGTGCCTTTGAAGGCCAGAAGTCAATGACAGGTGTTTTAAGTATTTTCTAGTTAATGTAGGTTTGTTTTTATAAATAAGTCAGACAGTACCCTCTAATATCATAACACTTACCTGTAAATGCTTATATTTCAAAGTATATCTATAAAAGTATTCACTATATAATTTCGTCCTTTGGTAGAATGTATAAAATTCCATGTACATCATATTATCAAAAACTTGAGTTTTTCCAATTAACTTTTCATTCTTTATTATTTCTTATGTATATGCAATGAATTACAACTATATCCAGTCCTTATTTTACCCTTTCTGGCCCTAACATTTCCATCTCTCAACTTTCACTCAACTTTTTTGGACAGCACTAAATGAACTTAAGCTATTTTTAATTAAAATTTTAAACTAGTTTACAGCTGTATTCTTCCAAGTAGGATTCACATGGTATTTCATTTCTTCTCATTCTACCTTCCCCATACTCCTTTGTCTCCCTGCTTCAAATTCCCACTATACTCTTAGCTTCAGTATTTTCCTCTTCAATTTTATTTTATCATCATCCAGAAACCCTTTGGAACTTAATTTTTTCCAGTCTTGAGGGCCCTTTTCAAGCACTTTACCTATAATTCCTTGTTGTGGAATAGAGTATTTGTTTTTAACTATGAAAAGATATGTTACATTTGTTTGTGTTGCAGAATAATCTTTTAGCTATGTATAGATATGTTGCATTTTTATGCTGTATTTCTTCAACTAACCAGGTGTCTGACACCTGGTTGGTCTAACAAAAAGCTGAAAAGCCAATAGCTACACATAGGGGAGTTAGGTGGGACTGAGGAACAGAAAGAAGAGGGGAGCTGTCCAGCTTGCCAAGGCCCAGCCATCTGGGGAGACAGTCAGCCAGATATGGAGAAAGCAGGAAAGGTGAATAGACAGTACAGAGATGAGGTAAATGAGCCCCAGGGCAGCCCATAGATTAATAGAAATGGGACAATTTAAGTTAAAGAAAAAGATCTAGCTAAAAATAAGCCTACATCGAAGGCTGAGCATTTGTAACTGAAAATAAATCTCCATGTCATGATTTGGGAGCTGGTAGTTCAAGAAAGCCTGATGCAATTCCTCCCACTTGGATATGAATATATAACAGTTAGAAGTTAGGAACCTAGTATAAGTGACAGTATGTGGCATTTGTATTCCTAAGCCTAAGAATATTTTTTGTTTGTATTTGTAGTTGTATTTGTATTTTGTATCCTTCCCTGAGAATGTTTGCCATTTATAGCCATTTTCCTGCAAAATTTTATAATTTTATTTTTTTCTACAAGTGCATACATTTTCATTTTATATATGTACCATGTTTTCAATATCCAGTCTTCTAGTCATGGATAGCTAAGCTGATTCTATTTCCTCATATCTATGAAGTGAGCAGTAATAAACATGAATACTCCACTGTAACTATAGTAAATCAAAGCAAAGCAAAGATAATATACCTTAGCTTTTTGAAGCTGACTCTTTTCAGTAAACTCAAAGCTCTCTGATTAGCTGGACTGGCTGTTCAGGAAGACTCAGGCATCTTCCAATCTCTACTTTTGTAGCATGGAGATACAGATGAACACCTTGCATTTTTTAATCGTAAATTTTGGAGATAAAACTTGAAACATCATATTTGTGCAAGAAGCACACTGAGTCATCTCAACAGAATGCATTTTGTTCACTAGTTTTGGATAGTCTACAGGAGATTACAGCTTGTTTCCTCCTTTTTAATTTGCTAAATGAACACGACAAATACTATCAAATGGTTATCTACATATAAAGATTTAATGTTTTTTCTTCATTAATGCTTCATATAGATGCTTTTCAAGTGTTAATTTAACTTTGCATTGACAACATAAACTCAGCTGCTTAGGTTTGACAACTGTTCACATTTTTCTAATCTGTTTTCAGTAATTTTCTCTCTCTCCATCTCTGCCTCACAACATTTTCTCTCCCCCAATTCCTGCTCTTATCCCTGTTCTCTCTTATTGAATATAGGATGCATCACATACATCTTATTTTTTTCTGGGACAAAGTCTGATGATGGCCTTGAACTCACAAATTTCCTGCTTTAGACCTCTGAGCATTGTGATTACAGGTGTATCAGCCTGTATCAATTTTCTTTACTGAGGTTAGTCAATAATTTTTTCCTCAAATGCATACTTATCTTAAAAATAATTTGAAAAAGTATCTGATTCTTGATCTGTATGAAAAGTATTCAAGATTTTAATTTCCTGTCCCTCCATTGTTTGGCAAAATGTACTTTGAAAGTTAGTGTCCATTTACCTGTGTGCCAAAAAGAGTCAGAACTATTGATTAGATAACTTAAATTTTACATGTCTATTAAGCAGTTTTGTATTGATTCTAAAATCCTATTTTTTAAATAAGAAACTATTTGACCTTGTTTCTCAAATAATTTATATAAAATCATTCATAATTATAGTTATTATACTTTAACCTCTACCATCTCTCTAATTACATCTTTCTTACTACTCATAATGTTTGTTTATCCCAATTCTTGCTATTTTTCACATGTTACGATGAAAAGGCTATTCATGATTTTCAAAGACTATTTTCTTTTCCTTGATATTCTCTACTGCAATGAGAATTTTAACTTATACAATAACTATCCTTTTATTTATGCCTAAGCCTGAGTTCCTTTACTTTCTTGTGCTAAAGTTATTCTTCAGTTTCTAAAATTTTACACTAATAACAATTATTTTCATCATCTCAATTCATCCAAGATAATAAAATTTCCTACTCTCTGTTTTCCTGGTTTCTTGTCCGTTTTGTATGTGGTATCTTAATTTTTTGATGTGTTTTCTTTAGCACTGTGACTCTGATTTATGAATTATATATTTGAGTTCTTTAATTTTCAGAACAATGAAGCAATTTTTAGTTGCATAGCTTGTATTTAGAGCAAACATTTCTAAGGTTGTAATCTGTATAGATATTTCACCAGTTTCTGAAGCATTATTTGTGCCTATTTAATGGTCTATTCACATAAACAACCCGTGAATACTTCAAATATATATATATTATACAGTCCTTGATTGTAGAATCCTATGCAAATTCATAAAAACAGGATCCTTACATATGATGTTTACATTCCCTATGTCTTAATTCTTTTTTGCAGAAAAAAAAATGCTTGAAGAATCTCTTGCAGCCTTTGGAACTTATGCCCATAATTAGTGTTTGGATTTTTTTTTAAATACAGGCTTAGTAATATTGTTGTTGTATATGAGTTTAGAGCTTTAACACTTACTTCATGAGATATATTTTAAGGAGAACATTTTTGCATTCTTAAAAACACTTTTCCTTAAAATTATATTCATTAATATTAACAAAGAATTAGGGTTTCATTGACATACATTTTCTACTTCTTTTGTATTCTATATAAAGTTTTTATGATTTGAACATTTTATTCTATGTGTGTGATTAATTTAGTTCAAGTTTACTGTTAAATTCTGATATACTTAGATTGTTTTCTATGATATCATTTTATTTCATCCATTTGCCTGTGCTTCTCACACTTATTTTAAATTAAGTGTTTGAAAATACCACTGGAAAATACAGTGGTGCATGTCTGTGATTGGAACAATTAACATACTGAGACAGGAGAAACTTACATTCCAGTCCACCCTGTGCTAAATAGTCAGACCCTGCCCCAGAAAACAAAAACAAAATACTTCTTTTCTTTCCATTTCAAAATTAGGCTATTTATACTTCAGTGCTCTTAATATAGTAAAAACATATTTGCCTAAATTAAATTAAATTATATTAAATTTATTCTCTTAATATAAAACTCATAAGATACAATAGTTGATGACACCCTTTCGCCTAGATATTATTTCCAAGCAATTTCATTTTGCTATTTTGCCATGCTCCTAATGTCTTTTGTTACTGTTGCTACTATCATTGCTATTTTATCTGTATATCACTGCCATAATTTTGAGGCCCATGCTATTTTATTTAGGAGCATAATGCCAAATACTTAATATGTTTAAAATTATAAATCATATAATCTGTGTTCTAGTCATTTAATTCTGTGATTATATTATAAACACATCCACAGATTTCATGTATATAAAAATACATTATATGTGTGTGTGTATATACACACATATATACATATATGTCTATATCACATAATTTATGCATCTATATAATACATTTTATTTGTGTGTGTGTTTCCATAAATATGTTTTTTAGACTATGTCCTCCAGAAAAATAAAACATCAACAGGGTTTGTTTGTGCAGGGGTGAAATAATTAATAGTAATGAAAGCTGAAGGATTCCAATTCCACAGACGCCAAGCTGGGAGTCTGTGTAATATTCATTGGTGTCATGAGTTTAGGAAGAATGACATGCTGAGAACCAAATAAGAGCCTCTGTTTCAATATTAAGTTGAAAGTAAACTAACACTCTAGCTTAAAGACACAGGAAGTTTATTCTTAGTTAATACTGTATGAGCCTGATTGCCTTGCTCCCATAGACCCTGGTCTTAGTAGAAGAGGTACATCTAATTTAGAAAGGGCACTCTGCTTTACTCAGCTTACCAACTTGATTTTATACGGAAAACTCCCAAAGACACATTCTAAAAAACACTAAATCAAATGCCTGGGCATCCCATTCAAAATTCAGATAAACACATTAAATTATCCATCACAATTCATGCTTATGATCCAACAATATTTAACAAAATCCAGAAAAGACTGAATTTCTTTTTTTTTTTTTTTTTTTTTTTTTTTTTTTGAGAAAGAGAGAATTTCATTTAATTAAATATTGAACTTTAACATTGACGTTACAAAGCTAAGCTCACAGAAGCCGTATGGACATTTCATCTTTCACATTGATTCACAACTTACACAGAACTTCAAAACGTGGTAAGACTTGCATGCTTTTCTCCTGATGCTGGAAAAACATCCAGCCACATCAACATTTATACACAATTTTTGCTCAAAAATATTTTCATTAACACAACTTTTTAAAAATAATTTTTCCTATATCCTGTTCCCCTTTTGTTTTCATTTCCTTTTGTCATACAATAAAACAGAGAATACTTAGTGAATTGAGTATAAAAAGAAAGTTGGTTCCAACAGCATGTGCAGCCCAATAATAATAAATTAATATCTACACTCGGCATAGTATTAAATTATGAATATTTGTATATTCCTCTACAGGCATGCTTTTGGTCTCCGTTGAGAAGAAACAGCAGACAGACCAAATCAAAGCATCAACAAAGCAAAGTTGGCAACATCCAACAGAAAGACAAGGAAAGGCCCTGATAAAATGTCATCTTGAAGCAATGACTGAGGAGTTTTAGATGGATATTTCCCTCTATCCTGTGGATGAATGAGCAGCCCATTAACATTTTCTAATGTAGATATCATTATACGTAGAGATAAACTATAGCATCCTCTGCTTGAAATACTTTCCCCTCAGTTTTTTTTTTTTTTCCTTTTGAAGGGCACAATTCCCTTCCCCTTGGCCTTCTTGGCTGTTCACATCAGTGCTTGTCACAAAATCAGATCCCATCATGACTCAGGGTATGGATGATAGAGGACTGTTGAAACCAAAGTGGTTGTGCCTCAACTGAGTGGACCAATCAGTATCTCCAGAGCCTACTTCTTGGTGATCTCACAGAGCATAGTGAACACATATGAGTGTTTAGATCCTCTGTGAAATTGCAGGCTGCAGATGATGACTTTTTCTAGATTTTTGGTGATTATAGAAGGAACCACCTATGTATGCCGGACACATGTATTCTGAAAAGAAGAATCATGTTCCAATAATAGCAGACTGGACCTTAGGCACCTGAGACTCTTCCAATATCCTCAGGCTTCACCAAAACCAAGTTTACACACACAAACACACACCTATACATCCATTACTTTGTACACAAGAGATTAATTGACATCATTCAGTGACTACTGTCTTCAGATTTGAACTTGGTGTGGAGATGTACTCTTTCTCATCTGTTCATGGTCTTGGCTGCTGAGACCATCTTATAACAGTATATGGCATATTAGAGGTGATGTATATTTATCACAACACTCATAAAATTGCAATGAAGGGGTCCACACTTGTTCTAGACAAAATGCAATTATTGTGTGACTCTACTTCTAATCCCAGACAAGTACCCACCATTAATTAAAAACTGTAATATTAGATAGAAATTATAAACTGTGCCCGATTCAGGCAATAGAATAGTATAGATTGAGAAAAAAAAAAGCCAAATCAACAGAAAAAAAAATGAATGAGTCAATTAGGAAAGTAAAAATTTTTATTTGATTTTCAATGGTGAAAAGTAAAAATCAATGTCAAGAATCCCAGAAATAAAGCTGCTAGACCTTTAGTGGCATTTGTTTTTTTTTTTTTTTCTGACTTCAAACATTCTTTTATTTCATGCACAGAAGAAATTTTAGCAGAAGAAAATCATGACTTAACCAGTATACACATTTTTTTTGTAATAGCAATGGGTTTCATCATTATGAGACTGGATTTCTTTACAATTACTTAGCCCTTGTTTAGTTGAGCAACATGGACAAATATCTTTGGTGTCTTAGTCCTTCATTTCAGGAAAACTTTCTCAGTTTTATTCAGCACCTTGTCTTTGTTTGGTTTGTTAGTTGTTATTATTTGTTTGTTGTTGTTGTTTTGTTTTGTTTTGAGCCAGAGTCTCAAGCAAGCAAGGCTGGATTTGAACACCTAATTATGTTATTTTCTTATTTTTGGTGCAGAAATTACAGGCATGAACTATTGTTTACCACTCTAGATTTTGGCATTAACCTGGGAGAGCATGGCATAAAAATGATGTGGATGCAATAGCCACATTTATTCAGAGCCTCTGGTGATTTATAATCTGAAGGTTAAGAAGAATTACATAAATTGATCTTGGTATCAATGAACTAGTTCTTGCATGCCCTTGAGGAAGGAATATCTGTTGGGCTATGAGAGAAGAGCTTATATCAGCAGGTAAACACACCTTCAACTTGGTAAAGGAGACCCCAACTAGCTGTGGGGCAGAGCATCATCCTATGTCTTCTTTGTGCAAACCTGCTGCATTGAACATGAAAAGAAGTACCATAATTCCTCAGTTCTTGAAGTTCTTGAAGAAATGCTCCCAGACATGGAAGGCCACATCTTCAAAAGAAAAATCAAAGTTTGAAGATTTTGCCAAGAACAACAAAACTCATGATAGGAATATGAAGAAACATGTTCCTCCCAAAGGTGGTAAGAAAGGAGGGTAAAAAGATCCTAACTCTCTAAAAAGAGCATAGTTTACCTTCTTCCTGATTTATGTTAAAAATTGCCAAAAGATCGAAAGTGAATACCCAGGGCTGTCTGTTGGAGATGCTGCTGTTAGTATTCAGGTGTCTGCACTGGTCTGCCCTTGGGGTTCTGATAGGTTATGTCCTCAGCTCCAGTCACTGAGAGTACCACCTGTGCAATTCACTACATTCCCTTTTAAAAGGACCTTGCCCTCCTCATACATTTTTCTCTCTCTCTTTCTCCCTTTGTACCTATCTCTCCTTCTCTGCCTGTCTCTCTGTCAACCTCCATCTTTCTCTTCTCTTCTGTTGCTCTTGTCACAAGAGGTCAGTTCCCATCCTCCCCTCCCCTTTTGCCTATTCCATTTCCCCTAAAAAAAAAACCCTCCATGTGAGCTCTGTTACATGACCTATTAGTCTCAATTTCCACTTTTTAAACAAACAGAAAAAGAAAAACCATATAATTATCTCCCTAGATGCAGGAAAAGCCTTCGACAAAATTCAACACCCTTTCATGATAAAGGTATTGGAGAGGTCAGGGATAACAGGAACATAGCTAAATATAATAAGAGCAATATACAGCAAACCAATTGACAACATCAAACTGAATGGAGAGAAACTTAAGCCAATTCCTCTAAAATCAGGAACAAGACAAGGCTGTCTTCTCTCTCCATATCTCTTCAATATTGTACTAGAAGTTCTAGCTAATGCTATAAGACAACAAAAGGAGATCAAGGGGATCCAAATAGGAAAGGAAGAAGTCAAACTGTCTCTATTTGCAGATGATATGATAGTTTACATAAGCGACCCAATAAACTCTACCAGGGAACTCCTACAGCTGATAAACACCTACAGCAAACTAGCAGGATACAAGATAAACTAAAAAGTATCAGTAGCCCTACTTTTTTTCAGATGTCAAAGAGACAGAGAAAGAAATCAGAGAAACATCACCCTTTACAAGAGACACAAGCAACATAAAGTATATTGGTGTAATGCTTACCAAACAAGTAAAAGACCTATATAATAAGAACTTTGTGACTCTAAAGAAAGAAATTAATGAAGATACCAGAAAATGGAAAGATCTCCCATGCTCTTGGATAGGTAGGATTAACATAGTAAAAATGTCAATCTTACCAAAAGCAATCTACAGATTCAATGAAATCCCCATTAAAATCCCACCACAATTCTTCACCGACCTTGAAAGGATAATAATCAACTTTATATGGAAAAACAAAAGACCCAGGATAGCCAAAACAACCCTATACAATAAAAGAACATCAGGAGGCATCACCATTCCTGACTTTAAGCTCTACTACAGAGCTATAGTTCTGAAAACAGCCTGGAATTGGCATAAAAATAGACAGGTAGACCAATGGAATCAAATTGAAAATCCTGTTATTAATCCACGCACCTATGAACACCTGATTTTCGACAAAACAGCTAAAATTATACAATGGGGCAAGGACAGCATCTTCAACAAATGGTGCTGGCACAATTGGATGAGGGTGTGTAGAAGACTGCAGATAGACCCATGTCTGTCGTCATGCACAAATCTCACATCCAAATGGATCAAAGAATTCAACATCAATCCAGCAACATTGAACCTCTTAGAAGAGAAAGTAGGAGATACCCTTGAACGAATTGGTATAAGAGACCTCTTCTTGAACGTAACTCCAGGGGCACAGACACTGAAAGAAACAATTAATAAATGGAACCTCTTCAAACTTAGAAGCTTCTGTAAGGCAAAGTACACAGTCGACAAGACCAAATGGCAGCCCACAGATTAGGAAAAGATTTTCACCAATCCTATATCCGACAAAGGGCTGATCTCCAAAATACACAAAGAACTCTAGAAACTAGTCAACAAAACACAAAATAACCCTATTAAAAAATGGGGTACAGAACTAAAGAAAGAATTCTCAATGGAGGAAATCAAAAAGGCTGAAAGACAATTAAGAAAATGCTCCACATCCTTAGCTATCAGGGAAGTGCAAATCAAAACAACTTTGAGATACCATCTTACCCCTGCCAGAATGGCTAAAATTAGAAACACCAGTGATGACTTATGTTGGAGAGGATGTGGAGAAAGTGAACACTCCTCCACTGCTGGTGGGAGTACAAACTCATACAGCCATTTTGGAGATCAGTATGGCGGTTCCTCAGGAAAATGGGAATTAGTTTACCAGAGGACCCGGCAATCCCCCTCTTAGGCATATACCCAAAGGATTCACATCAATGCAACAAAGACATCTGTTCAACTATGTTCATAGCAGCACTATTTGTAATGGCAAGAACCTGGAAGCAACCTAGATGCCCCTCAATTGAAGAATGGTTAATGAAGATGTGGCACATCTACACAATGGAATACTACTCTGTACAGGTTTTTTTTATAGCTGATGAGATTCTGTGTAGAAAAAAATATCTTTTTGGAAAAAATAGTTTGTAGCTGTTGCACAGGCTACAACATTCAGTTAGATTTAAACATTTTGATGTTGAGAGTACCTAAATATTTAATTGGTTTCTTTAATTTCTTATGGTAGCACAGAAGATTTCATAACAATTTGTATTACCAGCAAATCTTGTTTGTTGCTGTTGTTTAGGTTGTTACTTTCTGTATTGTGAAGAAACTAAGGCCACAAAACTCTTACCTTGTTACCATCAAATTTTCGCACAAGCATTTAAAATTCATATACAACTCCATTCTTAGAATGAGTTCCAGCAAGCCAATGTATCTAATGTTTGGTCATGTTTTAATTTCTTTATTTATAAATTCTAAAGCATTTAAAACATGTTTACTCAGCTCTAATTTTGTTAGTAGTTTACTTCATTTTGGCTATAAATTTGAAAATGAGTTCCTACTCCTAATTATGGAGGAATCTTCCTGGGTCTATTATATATTTTTATTTTTAAAATTAATTTGTTTTTATTTGGAAGACTATCTTGCAAAATGTTTCTCACCACTTGCCCCTTTGCAGACATAGTTTGTAACTCATTGTTCCAGGTATCTAAAAGTATTGTGTAGTCCTATACAAATTTATATCAGTATCTGGAGTTTGCCAAACTTGAATGAAGTATAAATGTGACAATGACAACTGATTAACAAGTAGAAATATATGATGTTGCATATAACTAGTTTTTATTTTTGTATATTTGGAGTAGCTAGAAATGTGGAGGTAGAGGCTAATTGTAAGTATTTTTTAAAATCACATTGAGAGAAGTAGGAGAAAACGAGGAGGAGGAAAGGAAAACAGGTGCGACCAGGAAGATTGAGCCCAGTTAGGAATAGAAGACAGGAGAGAGAGAGAGAGAGAGAGAGAGAGAGAGAGAGAGAGAGAGAGAGCATAAAAGAGGGAGCCAATATTGGTTTGAAGATAAAATTGAACACAAAGAAAGGTCTAGAGAACTACAAAATCACATTTTAACTTACTATGTGAGGCTGTGTCACAGAGCACAAATCTCACTGATTGGCTAGACTGGGTGGCTAGGAAGCTTTGGGAATCTGCCTGTCTGCCATGAACATTGTGCTGTAGCACACACACACACACACACACACACACACACACAGAGAGAGAGAGAGAGAGAGAGAGAGAGATAGACACACGTCCTATACAAGATTTTTTGTATGGGTATAAGGGATCCAAATTAAAGTTCTTGTGCTTGCATGGCAGGCACTTTACCAGCTGAACCATCATCTCAGCTCTAGGGTTTTTGTAAGGAGTATGGGTTTTTCCACCCGCCGCCGCTGGTCTTGTTCCGCTGCTGTGCCAGCCCCAAATTAACACACAGAGAATCTTTATTTGATATAATCTGTTGGTCCATTACTAGTTTCTTATCGGCTAGCTCTGTCTTAATTATTAACCCATTTCTGCTGATCTATGTATTTCTCTTACTGCTTTCTCCCACTCTCCATCTTGGCTCCTTACTACTTCCTATTTCCTCCTTGTCTCCTAGTCCCTCCTATCTTCCTTTCCTATTGGCCAATAGTGCTTTATTCATTAACCAACATGAGAAATATTTACAGAATGACATTTCCCATGAGGTTTTTACACTAAAGAAAGGATGGAATGCCTATTTTGGTTATTTCCTTTTGCAGACACATAGAAATATTACAAAGTAATTTCCATTAAAGTTAATCATAGTAATTCAAAGATCACCCATTATGGAGGTTCTTACTCTATCTTGCAGAGTAAAAAAGTTTTGTACCCTGCTTCTTGGAGCTTTTAAAATTTGATCATCTCAAATAAGGATGCCATAAAAATTATAGAATAAATAGATACAAGATGTATTGAGAATTGTTCTTGGCCTATTAGTGAGTTCCTGCTGAGGAGTGTGCTCAAGAGCACTGGTAATTGTAATGGTTGGAGTCTATGGAACGCCACTGACCAATAACAACAAAAAGAGCTTAAGCCATTCTTAGCAGTGGGCTTTTCCTTTGTTACACTATGGTTTCTAGTAGGGCATTACTGCTCCAATATAGAGTAACTCCATTTAAACTCTTTTTTTATGCTTGCATATGCATATGTTTAGGAAGTTTCCACAATATTACATTGACATATAACTGTATGAAATATTCTTAGTGTTGTTCATTCCTCCCTGTATTCCTTTCTCTATTGTATACCTTCATCGCATATAACATTTTATGTTCCATTATTCTGCTTTAAATATTTATATATCTTTTTTCTAGGTTCCTCTCCCTAAAAATCCTCCCAAGAACACTTACTGATTTCAAGACCTCAGTAGGTTTGCCAAATGGAACATATCTCTGAAGAATTAAAGCTAGCATCCTCAAATGAAATAAGACATGTGACAATGATTTTCTCTCTGGTCTAGGTTACCTCACTCAAAATGATTATTCCAATTGCATCCATTTTCCTGGGAATTCAATTCTTGACAGATAGTAGAATACAATTTATTCCATTGTGCAAATGCATCACATTTTCATTATCCATTCACGCACTGATGGACATCTACACTATTTACATTCCCTGGATACTGATAATAGAGCAACAATGAACATGGATGTACATGTATTTCTATGGTATGTATAGAGAGTCCTTTGGGTATGTGCCTAAGAGTGAAATATATAGATCATGTGGTAGGTCTAATTCTAATTCTGTTTTTTTTTTTTTTTTTTTTTTTTACTAACTTTCCATTGTAGCTGCACTAATTATATTTCCAAAACTTGTAAATAGCTGTTCCCAATTTTGACACTTAAGACACCATGTTCTTGAGTCTTAGGACACAGAAATCAGGCTCGTAGATATCTGGGAGCTATGGTCCCTACTGGCTAGCTTCTAGAATGCTCTAAGTTTATGGGCATGCCACAAACATGAAAGTAAACACTAGTGTTAATGCCCTGCTTATCTTTTCAGGTATGACAATGACCAACTTGGCAAGACATGTCCATTGTTAAATGATTCAATAGTGGCATGAATTTCATGGGTGTAGTTAACCACATTTATATTGGATATAAGTCCTACATTACCCATCATTAATACCAATATGGAAGCCAATAACTTAAGAATTAATATGTCCTTGGTTCTAGGGGAGGACCTACTACTATTACTCTGCTATAAGAACATAGTATGATGGTGACTTCCCTTGACTTATTTTTATAACATCTGTCAGATATTGTCAGAACATTTTTAATTTTTTAAAAAGACCCATAATTGGTCAAGATGCTCTGAAAAAGAGATTATGTCACCCTCTTCCCTATATGTGATGTCAATATCATACTGCACTCCTTCC
This sequence comes from Phodopus roborovskii, assembly GCF_943737965.1. Taxonomy (NCBI): domain Eukaryota; kingdom Metazoa; phylum Chordata; class Mammalia; order Rodentia; family Cricetidae; genus Phodopus; species Phodopus roborovskii. The sequence continues at coordinate 19,044 of NW_026126216.1, read as the reverse complement.
AAAGTTCATATAATATTGCAGAAGAAGACATCGAAAGATTGTTAGTGCAGCAGATGGTTGATGACTATGAGTTGCTTATATAAATTCATAGTAGTTGGTATAGCATGCAGAAGAGCTATGCATGTTCAAGCCAGACAAGCCCCCAGCAAAAGAGTTTCAAGACAGGGTTAAAGAGCCTAAGTTACCTCTCCCTCACATTATATTCTATGACTGTATGTCCCTGAACTTTTTAAATTTAAATTACTGGCTTTAGAATCATTAATGACCAGGATATCATTTATTATCCTTTCTTTGCCAATATGGATATGGGTATGAAAATAAAATTTTGCCAGACTGGACACCAGAATTAAAGTGATGAACAGTACATTCCTTGATGATCCACATTTGGTACTCAGTATGATTGAGAAATGCAATTGTGCTAATTTTTAGAGATTCAGTACTTCTTTGTCAGAAAACTATAACCAAGCCTCTACTGAGTAGTATATTTCCCCTGGCATGACTTAAAAAAAATAGGAAAAACTAATTTCAAACTTTTGAAAAAAAAAGGTTCTATGTAGTTGAAAAAAGAAAGCATGCCTTACTCTGAAGCACTAATGATATATAAATTATCAGTCTAACTCTATATGAGTTTTAACAATCAACTATTAATTCCAAAAAAGTCAGAATTTATTACGTAAGCAAAATATAGATGATAGATTCTCAAATGAACTAGAAAGAAATAGACTGCCATCAAACATCAGTTTTGCTTAAAAATCAGCAAGATTAGAAGAAAAAGAAATAAAAAAATATAAATTGATTTTTGCATGTATATCCAGAGAATATGATTAGTATGCTGTTGACTTTAAAGAACCCTTACTGAAAAAAAACTAACCTTTTCTTTTTTGTGGTGATATATTGTTTATTATCTAACAAAGCTTGCCTAAAGATCAGAATGCAAAACTAGTCACAGCTGTGGAGGACAGGCAATGATGGTACACACCTTTAATCCCAGCAACCACACTAGTTAGCCATAGAGGCTAGGCAGTGGTGGTATATGTCTTTAATCCCAGCACTAAAGAGGTGTGGAAGACAGGATTTCAGGATCTCATGTGGCATTCTGTCTCTGGCCATGCTGAAGACAGGAGGGTGTGGGAAATGGTATTGATATGTAAAACAAAACTATTTGAAATTTAAATAAAATAATTATATGTGTGTGTGTGTGTACTACCTCTAAGAACTATGCAATCATGAGGTTAATTTTATTACGTTTAATGTTTCATGGTGCAATAGCTTCACAAGGGGATATGATTATTCATTACTATGGAATACTATTATTTTTCAAATCCATCTATTGAAAAAATAGGTTTATGTTATGAGTGGCTTGCTGTTGTATCTTTATTATTAGTTATTTGCAAGGAATTTTTTTCAAGGCCTCATCAATATTGATATATTGACCCTATCTGATTTTCTGATCGTATTACCTTTTTCATGGATATTTTGTTTAATAAGAAAGATAACTGTGGTATAAAAATAATAATTTTAATCAAAATGTAATCATAAAATGAAAGTATTATCTTTTACCTGTCTGTATTTAACTCTATGCACTATCATTAACTCTTTAACTTATATGACCCTAATACAAAACATCTGAGAATAGGAATTGCATCATAATTGCATTTATCAAAAGATGAGTAGCTAGTTATAACAAGAATACAGCTAGAATCCACTCTGGCTTCTTATATAGGGTTCCAAGTCTGTTCTACAAAGGACACATTTAAGTGGAAATATGATAACAGATGGGTTAACATTAGTATGTTGAATAGTCTTAGATGAGGTTATGTTATAAAAATTGTATATGTTTTGGCATTTCAGTGTACCAGTATATCCATATGTTTCAGTATACTGAAATATACCATCTGTAATAAAGGTCCAGACTACCTAATATTTTAGTGAAACAAAAATAATATAGGCAAAGCAAGTGATTAAACTATATATAAAACCTCAATAATGGAAATTGCGTGATCACAGTACAGTAATAATTCAATGAGATGAAATAAGATTTTTAAAGACCCCCAAATCTCATAAGGAGTATATAATAAAATAAAATAAAAATAAAGAAGGAATTAGTAATTAAAACTTCTACATTGACAATTTATTTTCTTTTAAAAATTAAAAAATGAAGTACTCATCTTGTTTACTTCTACTTCATGCTACTTCAAGTGTCTTAACACAGATCACTATAAATTTAGACACAGTTGAAGCTAAATATTACTTTAGAACTTGTTATAGTTAAAGTTTTAAATATATTTAGGGTTTTAGTTGCTTATAATTTTAATTTCAATTCTATAACCATAGTAATAAAAACTTCTGATACTATGGTTTTAGTATTTTAAATATTTTTTTAGGACAAGTCCTCATATTATCACTGGAGCAGATGAAAGTAAGAAGCTATCATTTTTTATTGTTCCAGGTGAAGGAAGAAAGAAAGGTAGGGCCTATATTAGGAAACAGAAGAAACTACAAATTAGATTTACAAACCAATGATGATGCCACAACTTGCAAGGCTTTGGACATGACCTGACTGGGACCATGAGTTAATGAAGAAAAGGCAGGCACACAGAACCACAGACACAAAAGCTGAAAAGAGGTGAGCCATGTGCTCTTATGGGGAAGCACCAACAACCTAAGAAACACAGCATATTTATTATATCTCCTGAGTGAGAAGACAAGTTATTAGCTAATCTAGGTAGGAGATCCCTGTAGGGATTTGAAAGAGCTGTAGTTGGTAAAGAGATTAGAGATCTTAAAGAGAATTCCCTGGTTCTATAATAGGAGAACATAAAAGGTGTTGTTCAGGCAAGATCCTATCCATCAAAGGCTCCAATACACAAAGATGGAAACAGAAAGTATGGACAAAGAATGGTGAAGCAAAGATACCCTGCTTGTTAACAACTGCATAGGAAGGTGATTTTGGAGATTTGTCTAGCAAAGCATATGTAAGCAAACACAATGAAAAATTTTCTAGCTATACTCCAAGGTTATATTAGAAATCACAACATTGTCCATGTGCTACTGGATTTAATGGCTTCTTACCTGACAGTTTCATTAAGCCACTGAAGATAAGAAATGTGTGACAGAGTTGGAATTCCTCCATGATTGTCCCGAGAAGTCATTGAATACAGCCATGAAAGTAAAGCCATACTTGCAATGAAGACTACCAGAGGATGGTGGTGCCAGAATGATGGGACATCCACCAAAGAAAACTGCAAGCATAGAGTAGCCTCAATATAAGAGAGAAGTTGAAAGCTGTGTGTTGCAGGCAACAGAGATGGAAATGCAGGGCCACATAAAACCTTTTCATACAAGATGATTACATTATGAACTCAACATATCCCTACATGAAGCTCTAGGATTTGGTGTTTTATCTGCTAGGCTTTGGCCTTTCATTGTCCTTATATATTATTAGCTATGCCCCCATTTCTTCCATTGAGAATAGATGTGTATACTCTGAACCATTGTTCTATGTTAGAAGTATGTATTTATTAAATTTATATTATTTTTTCATAGAGGTACATTATTTTATCTCTTAACATTCCTTCAATGTGCTTTTTTGTTTTGTTTTGTTTTGTTTTGTTTTTTACAGGAGGCTAAGATATATTTGAAGTCTCAAAACAGACCTTGTTATTTGGCCTTTTGAAGTGATAAGACTAAAAGGCTATGGGGAATTTTGAAATTTGAATGCATTTTGCCCCTTGAGGTGGCTCTGTGCTTATGAGGTCCAGGGTAGTATGTTTTTGTTTGAATGTAAAATGTTTGTAATAGGATTATGTGATTGAACATGCTATCATCAACTCTTGGTGTAATTTTGAAAGGTTAGAATATCAGGAGGTTACAGACTATGTCCTTTGAGTTTATAGTCCAGCCTCACTTCTTATTTAGTATCTTGCTTCCTGAATGAGAGATGCATTATGATCAACTGCTCCTGGAATCAAGCCTTCTTCGCCTTTTGACATGTCTGCCTCACCATGATAAATGATTAACTATGATGATAATCCTTAATAAATTCTTTTTCTCTTAAATTGCTTCTTATTGGCATTTGATTAAAGAAGCATGAAAAATAATTAAAATAATCATGTAGATGCCAAAAACAATGTATAGTAATACTAAATAAGAGTGGGAGTGGATAGCTATGACACTGGGTCCTGACAGAAACAGCAGTGCCTACAAGGACATGATGGTGTACATGGAATCTGGATTTCTGAGGAAATAAGAAAAAAGGATCTGGGACTGGTTGCAGTAGGAAGCCAAGAAGAGAGACTTTTGAAAGGCTATCAACAATTGACAAGATATATTGGAAGCATATACAAAAAATTCTGGAAACTTTTAGAAAATATGTCATCACTAGTGCCTTTATAAGAGATTTAGACATTCTGCTTTAATACGTCCAGAGAATAATATAGGCTAAATCATATATACATAATCACTTCGTTGTGAGGATAACATGCAGTGCTTCCAACTCCGAAGTTAACTCCTGGAATCCAGTTGTAGAGAGGGAGGAGTGATGAGTAAAAGGGTCAAGATCATGCAGGGGAAGTCCATAGAAACAGCTGACCTGAGCAAATGGGAGCTCAAGAACCCCAGTCTGACAGATGGGGAACTAGCATAAGACAGAACAAGGCCCCTTCAATGTGGGTATCAGTTGGGAGACCTAGGCTGTCTATGGGGCTTCTGGCAGTGAAACCAGGTTTTATCCTTAGTGCACAAATGGACTTTGGGAGTCCATTTCCTATGGAAGAATACACCTCAGCCAAGACACAAGGGGGAAGGCCTAGGCTCTGCCCCAAATGATATGACAGACTTTGATGATCCCTCATGGGAGACCTCACCATCCCTGGGTAATGAATGGGTACTGGGATGGGGGGGTCAGTGGGGGACATGGGAGGATTGGAGGGAGAGGGAGCTGGGATTGTTACATAAAATTATATTTATACATATATATACATATGTATATATATATGTACACACATATAAACATATATATGTATACATATATATATATATATATATATATATATGTATATGTATATGTTTAAGGTTCCAAGGGTTAAGCTCAACTGAGAGGTAAAACAAAACAGCATCCTGAGAGCTGAGAGATTGCTTTGCTCAGAATGAAACTACAAATCACTATGCATCACACACAAAGTTTGATACCATGAATGAATATAATATCTGATTTAAAACTTCATACTAGCTGTTAAGCTTATGAACATTCTTCAGAAGGTGTCTTATAAGCGCTTTGGGGAATCTCTGCAACTCTCATGGCCAGCAGAGAAATGATCCATGGTCCTTGTGAGGCAAGATTGTAATTTGGATCAACATGACTTTGCAGCTTGTGTTGGTTCAATCCCCAAGTAGTTTTTATTTAGGCAATTTTAAGAACAGCATAATTTGTTGAAAGTTTTCTTGATAACACAATCCTATGTTCACAATGAAACAAAAAGCATGACTAAACAACAGTCTTTGTATAGTACACATGACATCTTCCATAAAAATTGGTTCTACAGTGTGACTGCATGTGACAGTTTCCATAGACAGGATCTACAGATTGACAAGCTCAAGGCAAGGATCTGAGGGGGAAGCAGTGTGGTCTCAGCCACATACATATGAAAGGATCTTTAGACTATTAACTATGTCTTCTCCTAGCCTTATGAGTAGTTAACAGGTTAAGCATTCCTCCCTTTGAAGAGACAACCTTGTGTATTTAACATCCTTGATACACCTAGTGTTTATCTATGAGCACAAGGATCTTCGTGCTACCCACAAGTCCATTAAGAAAGAATAAGTAGATTTCTAGGTTTGATTTATGTTCAGTTATGAGAGTTTGAGTCATGTTTTCCCAACCGAATATTGCAGTTTTTACAGAGGAAAATTGCCGTGGATCATTGTGCACTAACCCCTTCATTGGCTAGAAGGTGGGTTTATCTGATCAATGAACTGGACAAAACTACAATGTCAGTGTTTCAAAAGGTAGTAATCTTAAAACTTTCAGATTAATTATATAGTTTTAAGGAATTCAACAATTTATACACATTTGTCCTTATACCTAGACATAAATATATTCATTTCTCATCAAGGAAACTTCTCTTTGAAACAGATGCCTAGTACTACAGAAAACCACAAGCCATTAATTTGCAGAAATATGGAAACAAGTCCCAGTAGATACATTTACAAAACACTTACACACCTAACACACAGGGAACATTGTAGAAGAGGAGGTAAAAATATTCTAAAAGACAAAGAGTCATAGATTTTCTGTGTGATTGTGTCTGCAAATAATATCGAAAGTTATACCCACAGAGTCTCACTAATCTCTCCATCCCTATCTGAGTTGAACAACAATGACACCAATGAACATGCCAAACTTCACAGGGAAAATCCGAAAAGACTTCAGCCCTACATGAAGAATTATGGGCAAATGAATAAAGCTGTGAGCATAAGAAGTGGCCCTCATCAGGGAAGAGCATATCACTTTATTGTCTGTCACCAATGATTATTCCTAAAAACATACATGCAAATTATATTATATGGATTCAACATGATGTATTTAAATATACAAATACATATATGAGTGTAACAAATGATAAAATAAGAGGTCATGAATTTGAAAATTTGGCGAAATATATGGAAGGATTTAGAAGGAGGAAATGGAAGGGGGAAAAATTTAATTAAAATACACTTTCAAAAATAAACAACAAAAACTTTTCACTACCATTTTTTGGATTTCTTTTTAAATTGAAATTTTAAAGAATTATAGTTGTTGTTCTTTTGCTGTAGCTAACGCCTATAAAACACAAACAAGATACTCAGCACCCATGTGGAGTTTATTTAGAGAAGGGAGAGAAAGGGGGAAAGCTGTTGGCCAACCTAAAGCAGGAGAGAGAGAGCAGGGTATGGGATGCTTGCTTTAAAAGCAGGGGCTTGCATGTGCATAACTGAGTCCTCTAGCCACTAGGTAAAGCTTGAGCTGCCAGGTAAGGCTGATTTAGTAATGACATGGCCATGAGCGTCCCGCCCATCGTCGGGAGGGGTCAGCTGGCTGCTAGTTCCTAACAATATTACTCTTATTGATAAGAAATAGCTTATAATAATTTTACAGATGATCTTATTCTTTGTGATTTACAAGGACTTGACATTGTCACTAGACTTATTTGTTCTAAAACTAGTAATATCTCCAACTCTACACTTATATTTTCACCAATACATATTAATGTATGTGTTCTCTTGATGTTTCCAATTCATTTATGAAGCTCCAATTTATTATACTCTAGCCTTAACCCCAAGAAAGAAAAAAAAATATCTCCAAATATTTCTATACTGTTCATTTCCTTATAAATATTGCAAGAGGCATTTGAACTCAACTAGCATTAAAATACAGAGAATAATATCTCCAATTCTTGTAGATGTCTCAAATAAAATTGAAGATTTTCTGTATTGTTCTGGTTATAGAGCCTGACTATGGATTCCTTTAAAAATGTGTTTGTAGCAAATAAGGTATTTCCAAAAGCCTTTAGTTTTTCTCTTGAACCATTAAAGGTGTAAGTTATTTTTTAGCAACAAAATAATAATGTGCTTGACTAATTACCCTTATTATCTACAGACAGAGGAAAGTGTATTTCTTAGTGCTTCCCATTCTCTTTGATATTGTCCTTTGTATAGGCCCAATATAGTATTCCTTGACATTTTTTAAATAGTGTGCTTGTTTGGGGGAAATAATATTCATATATTTTGTCTCAAATTTTTAGGACAACTCATAGCGTGACTCAGAGACACTGGAAACATACAAGTTGGAGGTTCTTATCAAATCCACTACAAACTAACTATGTGACCTTGAGAGATTTCTTTAAGCCATTTTTGCTTGTCTTTAGGATATAACAATATGTTTTTCAAAAAGCTTTTGAAACTCTTAAATCATAAATATTTTAACTTTTCGCTGAAGGGTTTAAAACCTACTATACAACTGATGTCACTACAATAATAATCACTAGAGATTAAATTAAATAATAATGTGGATCATTTATTTGGCAGATGTATTTGGAAATGACTCTATTTTTGGACTCAAAGTCTGTATCATGTACTGCTTAAAAGCCTCATGTGTGTCTTCATAGGTTCTGTAATGATTATATTATTAAACTTGCAGTTCACTATAGTAGAAAATTATTGAACACTTTATAAGTGCCCATTTCTGAATTAAGTGCTTGCAAGTACAAGATGAATAAAACTAGGTTCTTGTACTTGAAGAGGCTTTTAAGATTCAGAAGTGAAGGCATTCATTTTATCTCCTTGTACTGTGAAAAAAAGAAAAAAATATGATGATTATCACTCGAATTATGTTCACATTTTGACAAATGACATCTAAAATTGTTCTTTATTTGTTAAAGTGTAAGAAAATGAAAAATATCCCCATGTTTTCCTTTTCATTAATCTATCATGTGTGGAGACAATGAATGTCATGGAAACAAGCCACCCACCAACATTGTATTATAAAGTTCCCCCAGTATTTTTCTGTTTTTATTGCTTTTTCACGTGGCTTGACATTGTCATATGAGTAAAATATAGTCCCACAGTCAAGTTTTTCTCAGTCACGTCTACAAAGAAAAAGTCATTCACTAAACAAAGAAAGAAATTTAAAGGATAATGCTAGAAGACAATCCACTTGTGAAAATATATTTGTGTATATATTTTTACTTTGATTAAAACCACATGCAATCATGATTTTAAGGAATGTGATATTGTTGTTTTGCCAAAATATGCAGTTATAGCAGTCAGAGTAACAATGGGTGCTATCTTATAGAATAGATCCTCCTAGGAATCAAAATGTTAATTGAAGTGTATGTTATCAGGTCAGACTATAAAGGCATTTATTGTAACCATGTTCTTGGTTCAGGAAACCCAAAACCTTAGAGAACAATATAAACCATTGAAGTCTTTAGGGTATTGTTCTAATCCAGGGATTTCATGCTATGAACATGATATTTTTCACATTTCTTTCAGAGATTATCAAGGTATAGTATCTTTATTACTTTAATATTTAATACATCTTATGACCAAAGAATCCCAGGACATCATAGGGGCTAAAAAGGCAAGCAAATTTCTTCACCTTTCTGTTCCTTTCCTTCTGTATTTGTTTGATGTTAGTAAGAATATCTATTTCATAAATTTATTGAACATTTTGTAATATATACAAATGTGTATGTATACGTAGATTAGACATATGCTTAGTATATAGGAAGTGTTGGTAGCTTTTTTCAGCAGTACTTTCTCCCTTCTTGTGGGTTAACTGAAAATTCTACCTGGATTCATGATTATTTAAATAAAGTTCTGATCATTGAATAATTAGAAATTCATTTATTAATTACATTATGATCAAAGTGGAGCAAGTATTCTAAGAAAGTGATAGAAAAGTAAGTAACTAGGGACATATGCTTCATCCATATACTTTGAAAATCTGGTGTAGAGATATTTCAGAAAGCAAAGAACAGTAAGATGCTACATATTTTAGAAATAGTTCTGAAACGTTAGATTTCTCTCCATTTTCTTATTGCAGTTTAATAAGGATCAGGATAAACAAATAGGCCGAATAAATGTTTATTCAGGGAGAAATAACTTACAACCTAGACAGATGAACACCAGCAAGTTCCACTGGATGTTCTCCTCTCCCTGTGTCGCCTGCAAAAGAGTGTTCCCCGGCTCCTGCTCAGACCTCCTTCCACAAGTCATTTCTGCCCCTGGCTCCATCCCCCAATGGCCTGTGCCACAGAAGGAGACAAAGTGAATATCCCACTACATTTTCTTCTTTACATTTTAACATTATTACTAGGGATGTTACATCACAGCATAGATTTGTTACTTGTTTGAAAATTTATAGCTAAATACTACTTATAAAAGACCATAAAAATAATTTTTATTATAGTTGGGTTCACATGGGTGGATGTCTCTACTGGTTTTGAACCTATATAAAAGGAATTTTCTTTCAAAAATGAAGTATAAAAACACTAAATATTAGAAGATTTGTACTATATGCATGGCTGTATAGTTTCTTTTCATTAAGTTTGGGTGATTCAATTGGTTTGCTTCATTTTCCAATTTGACTGTTTTATGTTTCCCATAATTTGCTAATTATCTCCATTTATTAGTCACTCATTTTAAAATGTTGACAAGATTATGATGTGTTAATATATTTTGCCCATCATCAGTATATTGAAATTATCTCATCTTTCTACTTGTTCTCTTATGAAACTGCTGTGTATTTCAAAATGGATGTACTGAACCACTTCTTTTCATTTCCAAGCATATGTAAAAGTATTCTTTAAAAAAAAATCTGTATCAAAACCATGTCTGATAAATCTGTAAAGAACTGTGACTCAGCCTTAGAAATCTGTTTTTACAATAAGAACAACTTGGTTTGGCATTCGAATTATTTCTTTTTCAAACATGTCCAATGACATTCAGTGAGAAGATACCTATGGCAATTGCCAGATTGCATGTGGGACATAACTTTGCTTGTACTATTTGAGATAGGGAAGCCATAACCATTGTGGGTTACATCATTCCTAGACAGGGCTACTGTACTTTAGAAGACAGAGTAAAGGAAATGAACAGAAACATGAATTCTTCCTTGTTTTCTCTGATTGCAGATGCAATGTGATAGTTTAAACTCCTTATTCTTTGACTTCCCCATGATGGTCTGTGCTTGAAATCTAAGCTAAAAGATAAAGTATTTCTCCATTAAGTTGCTTTGGTCAGAGTACTTGATGATAACAACTAAGAAACTAAACCAGGACCCTATTACACTTAGACATTGTGCTGTATTTAAACAAGTTCTTATCTCACTTGTAAGAAGGGAGACTATGACAGTGTGATGTTTCAGAGAAAAACTATTGCCTTTCCTATGACTTTCTTGAACAAAATATATACATTGTATACTGAAAAAAAATTAAAACTGTTGTGTGTCTACATTTAGGCAGAAATACTGACATATACTAAACTCCCACGACAAAACAAGTATTGACAGTAATATTTTCTTAATTCTATGTTTTTGTCAGTACCATTTTTTTATAAACAGCCCTCACTTCCTGCTCATTTGTATTTTTATGTTTTGGAAATGAGGAAGTATGGCACAGTTCCTTTCCCATGGGAAACTTGCTCTGAGCTCATTTGAGCAGTGACCTGTTTCAGCTGCCAGAAAGTGTTAGTATTTCTGTAGAACCTTTAAAATAGAGATCCAGAGTGAAAGGACAATATCTGAGAATTAGAACGTTTTACTCTACAGAAAATAAAAAAGGGTTTCACAAACCTTGCCCTTTATCAGATCTTAATAGGCAAAATTTATCTGTGGAATTACATTTTTCAGTAAAAATTGTTCTATGAAAATTGAGCATCTTGAATCCTAGAATTCCGTCTAGCAGCAGATAAATTTAAAGCCAGTGAACAGCTCAAGCCAAGTATAAAATCCCTCTCTCCAGATATGGGGATTGATTTCAGTTCTTGAGTGAATATTGACTATAGGAATGGATTGGTTATATTTGCAAATTGAATTTTTATACATTGTTCCAGGAAGAGATTTATAAACAGTATTCTGATTTTTTAAATAAATGCAAGAAAGGTGAATCATGGGTAGGGTATAGATTAATTGTTATTTTGTAATAAACCTTTCACTTGTTCAATTACTTTGACAGCAACAATAGTGTAACAGATCAACACAGCATATAATCAGGAACAAATATGGTTCATTCATGAAAACACAAACTTTCATTTTAAAGGTATTCCATTTCTGAATACATTCTATGTCTCTGGTCTTTTGCTATTTGTTCTGGAGAAAGCAGAGTATGTAGTTGTTTGTTGTTGTTTTTGCTTTGTTTTGTTTCATTTTATTTACTAATTGGCAACCTGCCACCCAGCTACCAAATAAAAACACAGAGACTCATTTTTACTTATGGATGACTGGGCTTAGCCAACTTTTTTAACTTAAATCATTCAATTTCTCTTTAACTGCATGTTTTGTCTTTGAGCTTTTTACTTTCCTTATTCAATATATGCCTCTTTCCTTTTCACTCTATAGTTGTTGGGTGGTTGGGTGGCTCCCCCCTGACTTCCTGCTCCCTTTCTCCTGTTCTCACTACTCTTCTCTCATTTCCCCAGCCTACTTTTCTCTTGCTATTTATTCTCTCTCTCACTCCTGCTTAGCTATTGGTCACTCAACTCTGTATGAGATCAATTCGTGTTTTAGACAGGAAAAGGAGCACAGATTTATAGAGTTAAACAAATGCAACATAAAATAATGTAATATATCTTTTCATCATTAAACAAATATTCTACAACATAAATGAATGTAACTCATCTTAAACATTCCAGAGGATTTTCCTTTGCCATTCTCAAAGTCTTCATGATTAGCTAATATTCTTTTCACAGTTGTCTCCACCGAAAGGACATTTATTCCAGGAACCCCATATTATGCTTCTGTGTCTTTCTATGATTTTCATACCACATATAAATTCTCAAGAATAATATATGTCACCTCATATTGCAACTACTTTGTGTAACGAGTACAGGTTTTTCTGCCTGCCGCTTGGTTTTGTCCTGCCGCTGCGCCGCCAGCCCCAAATAACACACAGAGACTCTGTATTTGATACAATGCTGTTGGCCCTGTTACTTGTTTCTTATTGGCTAGCTCTGTCTTAATTATTAACCCATTTCTGCTGATCTATGTATTTCTCTTACCAGGGAGCTGGCGGCATACTGCTTTCTTCAGACTCTCCATCTTGACTCCTCCTTCCTACTTCCTATTTCCTCCTTGTCTCCTAGTCCCTCCTATCTTCCTTTCCTATTGGCCAACAGTGCTTTATTATTAACCAGTATGAGAAACATATACAGAATGACATCTCCCATCATCTCCTCTCTTCTGTCTAAATAAAAAGAAGGGTTTTAACCTTAACATAGCAAAATATATCACATAACAGTTATCAAATAAGAATCACAGTTAACACTATTTAGTCCATTAACATTTATCAAGATTTAAGAAACTATTCCATCATCTATTCCATCTTTGTGAGTCTAAAGTCCTATATGTAACTTATCTTTAATCCAACTAAGGAAAACTATAATCATTACTATCTGTCTTCAACTCCTTCAAAGACCACAGAAGGATAGTATATAAACTCTAGAAATGACAGAGACATCTTGCCTTGTCAGTCACCTGAAGTTCTTCTGTAATGTTCCATCTTCAGCCCATAGGCCATAATGTGTCTAGTAGACTCTTCAGCAACGCAGGAAACTTTAAACTGTCTTCTTGTATTCGCAGTTTATCAGTCACTTTTCTCTGTGTCCTGCATACTGTCTCACAGACTCTTCCATAAAGCAGGATCTCTGTAGCAATGTCCATCTTGAATCAGCAGTCACTTTTCTGTGGGTCCTGCATGTCCAGTTTATACAGCATAAAGTCAAACAGTCCAGACAAGAGCAGTATCTTGTCCACATGGCTAGTCTTGCCATATTGAAAGCAAACTCCATAATGTATTTCTTCGATGTCCATATTCCATCTTCCTTTCTGGTGCAGGTGGTATTGTCAAGAGCAATTATGTCTCACTGTCACGAAAACCCTAAACCATTTTAAATGCCATATTCCGTAGGTCTTTGAAAGGTTTGAAGAATTCCTATCTATCTTAAATACATCTCTGTGTATCTTGAAAACCCTAACTAAACTCTAAGCTTTGACTATCATAGGTAATTATCTATAATTTGTACTACATTATACATTACATTTCTAAATGAGCTATACAAACAAGAGGAGAAATATACATATGACAAAATTGACCTTAAATTGTATCAATAAATGAAAATCCATTCCAAAACAAAGTAATCATATCAATACCATAATTCCCTTTTTACCTTTAAAAAGAATTGGCTATGATCATTAACCATTTATAACCAAGTCCATTTAAATGAAAACAAACATTTATAAACAATATTTGGGAATTTGGGCGTCGTTCTTTCCAAACTACTTCCTGCTGACAGGGGGCGCTGTCATGGGGGATCCTGAGAAGATGTAGAAATCTTGGCTGTAGTCTGCGAGGCTGCTTTGTCCAAGCTGTTTTGAATGTTGGATCACCAGCAACTCTGTTTCAGGGGGCCTGGCTTGATCAAACCACATTAGTCTGGAAGGAATCCACAGCTTTTTATTTCCTGTTGAAACAAAAATAGAAATCCTTTTCCCCAGTAACTTGTCCTTGAACTTAAATTTTTGAGTCAAAGCATTTTCAAAATATATAAATTGAATTAATCCAGCAGCATTTCCTTTATCAGTTGTTGTTATTTTCTCAGCAGTCAAACAATGTAGAGACAACACAATAGCATACAGTAACCAGATTCTCTCTGAGCTTTTCATCTTTACGTGCCTTTATTACTCTGTTTATTTTACTTTTATTTTTTTATTTTTTGACATAGGGTTTCACTGTGTAACTCTTATCTGTCCTGGAATTTACTCTGCATACCAGGTTTACTTTGCAAATCACAGAGATCTGCTTGCCTCTGTCTCCTGAGTGCTGGGATTAAAGGTGTGTGCTACAACACCCAGTTCCTCTTTGTCTCTTTAAAACCATTTTTTTCATGTCTACGTATATTCTAAAACACACTGTAAACCTTTAGAGGTTTTTCTTAATATGAATCTGTCTTTACTGTAAATCTTTATCTTCGTCTGGCCACAAGTCTTTTATCTGGTAAACAACAACATTGCTAAAATGACACTGTTGTTGCTCCTGCTGGAGTTCAATCTCGCCTCAGCTAATGGCCTGTTGGGCATAGAATTGCCCCCACCTTGACCACTGATTTGGACATGCAGTCCTATGTGCTTGCAGGAGACAAATATAGAAGACTGCTTGACCTTGCCAAGTCAGGGTAAGACAGCCATTCTATTTCCCTGCTGTTGTTGTGGTCTGTCAAGTTCTCTTGGCCTTAGCCAAATCTGGGTGTACCAACGTCGCTGTGAGACCTAGGGTGACTGTTCAGGTGGCTTGCTGTTTCTGTCCTTGCTGCACCGTTTTGGAAGTTGTCCATCCGCATTTCCTGTCTACTCTAGTATTGTTATTTTCCTTCTCAGGTCTTGATGAGGTTGAAGATTAAACTATCACAACTATTATTCTCTCTTCCTAGTTAGATATATTAGGTACTAGACTTACGTTTTCCAGCTTAGGACAACTCTATTGTAAACTCCATTATGCCCTCACCCTAGGACTAGATATGTAGGTCATTTTGTTCTCGATTTTCCTTTTCTTAGAGCACACTTGTTATTCACTGTTTTGTATATAGTTTTGTATTAAGCCTAAATCTTTTCTTTAGACTAAAAGGGGAATTGTAGTGAGGTAGTCCTTCTGTAGCACTGACCACGCCCATTGGGGGGTGGAGCGATGGGCGGAGGTGACCTGAGGAAGGAGGTCGGAGGGGGCCAGGAAGGCGCTTTTTTCTGGCGTGACTCGGACAGGAGAGGATCGGGTTGAATTTCCTGGTGTTCATCTGTCTAGGTTGTAAGTTATTTCTCCCTGAATAAACATCTATTCGGCCTATTTGTTTATCCTGACCCTTATTTACCGCAATATCTTTGTACATTTCCTTTGTAATAGTAAGTTGTCTCCACTATAAAAAGCCCCTGCTTTTTATTAAATATATACTATGAGCAAGGGACTATTCTAAGCACTTCATATTCTTTGTAATATTTATACCTCATAGCAGTGGTAGCTTATAAATCCATTTCACAGATGAGTCAACCAAGTCCAATAGATGTTTACATATCTTTCCTGAAGCTGTATCTTTGGTGATAAATTGAAACAAAAATTGAATCAGCCTCAGGAGTAAAAGCTCTTTGATATAACAGTATACTGCCTCTTTTATGTCATGATTGTGTATGCCTGCCTCACTTGTGATTTTAGAGTCGTAAAGAGTGCTAGTAAATACAAGGTACAAAATAACACATCTGTGGAATGAAATGAAGGATTTATTTTTATTTAGGAAATCACAGAACTGAAGAGAGAATTTTCAAAAGAGGAAATCAAAAAGGCTGAAAAACACTTAAGAATGTGTTCAACATCCTTAGCTATCAGGGAAATGCAAACCAACACAACTCTGAGATACCATCTTACTCCAGGCAGAGTGGCTAAAATTATAAACACCAATGACAACTTATGCTGGAGAGGATCTGGAGAAAGGGGGGCACTCCTCCACTGCTGGTGGGAGTGCAAACTTGTACAGCCATTTTGGAGATAAGTAAGGAGGTTCCTCAGGAAAATGGGAATCAATCTACCACAGGACCTGGCAATGCCCCTCTTAGGCATGATCCACATCCATGCAACAAAGACATCTGTTCAAATATGTTCATAGCAGCATTATTTATAATAGCAAGAACCTGGAAGCAACCTAGATGCCCCTCAATTGAAGAATGGATAAAGAAGATGTGGCAAATTTACACAATGGAATACTACTCTACAGGAAAAAAATCAACAACAACAACAACAACAAAAAATCAATGGAATCTTGAAATTCACAGGGGAATGGATAGAACTTGAAGAAACAATCCTGAATCAGGTAACTCAGTCACAAAATGAGGAACATGGTATGTACTCACTCATATCTGGATTTTAGACATAGAGCAAAGGATCACCAGCCTATAATTCACAATGTCAGAGAAACTAGGATACAAGGAGTAACCTAAGAGATTCATACATGGTCCCTCACAGAAGAGGAAAGGAGCGAGATCTCCTGAGCATATTGGGAGTGGGAGTGGGGAGGGCAGTGAGTATAGAGGGAGCTAGGAGAAAGAGAATGAGAGGAGAGGAAAACATGTGTGACTAGGAAGGCTGAGTCAGGAGAGTAATAGAAGTGACAAAAAAGAGAGAGAGATCATAAAAGAGGGAGCCATTATTGTTTTGACAAGAAAACTGACTCTAGAGAAAAGTCCAGAGACATACAAAACTGACCCCAACTAACAATTTGAGCAACAATGGAAAAGCTAACATAAATGCCCTCCCCTGATAGTGAGATTGATAACTAACTTATGCACCATCATAGAGCCCTCATCTAGTAGCTAATGGGAAAAAAGCAGACACTCACAGCTAAAAACTAAACCAAACTGGAATCCAGAAGCAATGAGGGAGGACAAGACCAGGCTACAGAAACCCACATAGACAGCTACTTGAACAAGGGAGAACTAATGAACACCCAGAATGATAGCTGGGAAACCAGCATTGGCCTGACTTAGACTCCCAGAATATGGGTCTCAGAAGGACTGGGCATTCTAAGGGACCTCTGACAATGGATTGAGGATGTTATTCCTGGTGCACAAAAGGACTGTGGAAGTGCATTTCCCATAGAGCAATTCTTCCTTAACATAAAGGCAGGAGGGAGGGCATAGTCCCTACTCCAAAAGCCTTTACAGATTTTATGTATTCCTCCTGGGAAGGCAGCACCCTCCCTGTGGAGTGGTGGGGATGCAATGGGAAGGTGGTCACTGGGATGGGAGGGAGGGCGGGAGCGAGTGAGAGGGAACTGGTATTGATATGTAAAATCAGAAAAAAAATCACCAAATATTTTGCATGTGTTATGGCTCTATTGCAAAGAAACAGGAATAAAACTGGCATATCATTGAAGACTTCCTGAAACAGAAATGGATTCATTTAATTATTACAATCTAACACTAGCAGTTATACCTGCACATGTATGGTTTTCTTCTGGTCCCTATTTATATAAACACATGTAGGTAGTCAATAATCAAGGATGTAACTTGGTATAATAACTATTCAGCTAACTTTTGTAAGCCCCAGACTGAAGAAGATGCATCAAAAACAACACATATATGCATATGTAGGATCAGTGATTTACAAAGTTGTTTCAAAGGTGTACACAAATACTTTGTTGTTCTTGTATCAAAATCCATTTTTCAGTTATACCTGAAAACTTATTTCAGTCACTGAAAAACAAGTTTGTTTCAAATTTAATTAAAAACAAAAAATTGTTAAAAAAAACAACCATTACACACTTTTTATATTATCAAGTATCAGATACATATGTTTAATTTGCTACCACTAACAATAAATATTAATATTAACAACACCTGCATTGGAAACAATAGTGTTATTTTTTGCTTTTCCATTCAATCGCAAATCTAAAGATAAAAGGATAAGTACACATAATCCATGAGCACTTTAATTCAATCAGTTCCAAACTAGAATTCTGTATCTGTTATACACGTGACATTAGATGACAATCGAGTTAAATATAAGTGTACAGAATATCAAAACATCCCATGTATTATGTTCCAAGGTAACATAAGAAACTGCCTTTTAAACTCTTCTAAGATATTCTTCTGTATCTCTTTATAAGAATTCAATAGGAATTGGTTGATAAGTTACTTTTTTACTGTACTACAAGTGGGCATAATATGTATGTGAAAAGCAATGTGTTCTGATTCATGAGAGAAAAATAATAATAGTTATGCTTGAATACAGATAATCAGGAAACCACTAGGTAAAATACACCAAAGCAGCAGAAGATATTTTATATTGTTCTTCAAGATGGTATTCTGGTTTCTTGTGGCTTGTAGAGGTACAAATATAGAAAGAAGTTTGTATATTCAGTGTAGGATGACAGTCTCTCTGGAAAACTTTAGATAGTGTATAGTGCAATAGTTCTGTATTCTACACTTTATGCTACAATTCTAAAAAAAAATAAGTTAAATCAATAAATTCATTTGACATTTTCTCCTTATAAGCCACCTACAAGATAGAGAAATTTACCTGACTTTTTAAGTCAAAAATTATGTTGTTAATTTTTAGAAAGTCAAAGATGTAACAAAATTATGTCTGGTCAACCCTGTATTGATAATTAAAACACAAATTTTAGATGAAGGCAGTTCTCATAAACCAATGTTTGACAAAGGTTCTCCCATAATGTCTTATGTAATTAGTAGATCTGAACAGTGAAAACTTTTGTAACTTGATAATATAAGCTATCACAAACATCAAG